>NW_022589769.1:0-120627 GCF_004348235.1 Phoca vitulina | reverse complement strand
GGGAAGGGAAGGGAAGGGAAGGGAAGGGAAGGGAAGGGAAGGGAAGGACAGATAGGATCCTTGAACTTTTTTCCACCCCCATGGTTACAACCCCATTCTAAGCCAATGTCATTCCTCCTTCCCAGACTATTTCAATACAGCTCTTAACTGTTCTCCTTCCTTCCACTTGGCCACCATCCAAGCCTTCTTCAGTATAGTAGCCAGAGTAATACTTTTAAAAACAGAAGTTAATCGTGTTTCTTTTTTTTTTTTTCAGATCCTTTGATGGCTGCCCATGGCACTTACCATAAAATCTGAAATCTGAAATTGATGAATATCTCTCCCCTGTCTGCTCTTTCAACACTGTTCCAGCACTCTGTTCTAACCACACCTTCTCTGACTTCCTCAAAAGTCCCAAATGTCTTGCCACAGCCCAGAGACTTTTCCCTGGAATGTGTCAGCTTAAATATCAATTCTTTGATCACCCAAATTAAATTACTATACTCTCTGCACAGACTCCCATAACATGCTGGGCGTTTATCTCACAGTACTTACCACAATTTATAATTATACATTTATTTATATAATTGTTTGTCAGAAAATTTAAGCCCACGGGTTCGGGAAACTTGCTTGTCTTGTTTCTCACTGTGTCCCCAGCAGCTAGAACCATGCCTGGCAAAGAAGAGCACTTGATGTGTATTTGTTGAGTGAATGAAAGAAAGGCTCCAGTCACCTGCTTCATACAGTGAGAGAGCAATTCCTACAGAAAAGATAGGAGGAAGAGAATCACAGGACTGGTGGGCCAGCTCTGATTCCTCACCTCTGACCACATCCCTGATCAAAACTCTCACAGGGGTAGTAGAAGGATTGACGTGTACTGTCAATGACTCTGAGCTCAGCACAGTGAGGGTTGCTCAGGGGGATGCAAAGAAGCACAAGGCTTCTCAGGAGCTCTGTGCAGGTATGGCACCTGCAGGCCCTTCAAACACGTTTGCAGAATCAGCCTCAGAAAAGAAGCTTGCAACCTGTGTCGGCCACCACCATGCAGTGGTAGGACCATGTGTTCTGAATAATAAGGTCTTTTTTACTTTAGACTGAAACAGGTGCAATCTTTTTACTACCTCATCCCCATAATTCTTTATTAAAATATTTATTAAAATTAATATATGAAAATTCATATATATACATGCATACATATATGTGTATACACACACACACACACACATACATATATATAAATCTCAAAGGCAAAATTCAGTTCCTTGCTTGCTAGTCCTTCATCTTTGTTTTGTTTTGCTTGTTTTTTTTCTCAGAATGAAACTTCAGTTGCAACTCAGTTAAAACCTTGAGGGAGTGTCAAACCACCATGAAGCTACAGGCATGTTGGGCACCAGAAAAACTCGGGGTTGTGGCTCTCAGTGGCTCTCTACTTTGCCTGTACTAACAAGAGTCTTTTTTGATGCATAGTCCCTGGTAACCACAGAGAATGTTTCAGTTTTCATGTTCACAGTGCACTATACTTCATGTTCTTATTCTTTCTTTGCATAGAGAGGAGAAAGAGGAATGAGAGCCCTATAGTAGAATTGTTTCTCTTTATTTGTACCAGTCATCCACTTCATCTACTTTTTAGAGAAGTATAGTTATAAATATAACCTAGACATTAGCTGAACTCTTTAGACACCACATCCTCAAATCCCGTGAAGCTAAAATTCCTTGCCACTATTTCTTTAATGAAATGTACAGTCCCATTGGCACTTCGGACCCAGGGCTATGCATATAGAAAGAGGTCAGTGTAGCGGTCAAAGGTGTGGACTGGACAGCAGAAACCCAGCTCCACCTCTTGCAACCAATCTGACTCTGACCAATCCATGCAAGGGTCAGTTTTCTTATCTGAAAAACAGCAGTAATTAGCAAAACCCATCTCACTAGGTCATTGTGAGGATAAAAGGAGGGAATGCATGCAAAATGCTTAGCCCATGGCCGGGCCCACAAGCAGATTTCCAACACACTAGCAGTTTATCTTCAGAACCGCTGAGGGAAACACCTGTTTTCTGCTGCATGGACTTAGGCAGGAATTCAGCACTTCACAGAACTTCCATTAAAACTCACTCCCCAAAACATCTTAACTCTTTTGAAGGAAGAGGTTAGTTTTATTCTTGGCGGGTATGAGGATGGGGCAGACAGGGAGAGGGATTAAGTCTACAAGAAAGCAAAGGGCTTCAAATTGAAATTTAGTAACATCTCCTGATTCCTCTGGAGCCCCACCCTTTCACACAGGTATCAGCTTCCCACCCACCTTCAGGCTGGATCCTGCTCACTCCCTCTCCTCTCTTCTTCCTCATCAGAACCACCACAAGGTCTTCTCTAACTAAAACGGAGCATTACTTTTGCTACTAGCTTTTGCTGAATCGATCACTGCCCAAGTTACGCTCTCAGGGTTCCACTTTCCACCCCAAAGGCTTTTCCCAAAAAGAACCCTCTCCCTGCAAAAAGGAGTATTTATTTAATCCTTACAAGAAACTTGTGGGTGGCCACTGTCATCCTCATTACAGTAGAAGAAATTGGGGCTGGGAAAGGTTAAGTAACTTTCCCAAGTTTGCAGAAGTGGTAAACAGAGAGCCAAGATTTGAATCTCCGTTTGTTTGTCTTAACATCTTGTGCTTTTTCCACTAAGACCTCAGCTTCCTTTATTGGAATCTCAATGAACTACTGGCTGTGACCCATTGGGTTTATTGGGCACACAGCCCAAAGACTCCCAGCTTATTTGTCTTAGCAATGCACGACTTTTGTGAACTTCTGCCAACAAAAGTTTCAGTGTGTATTGGAATGAACAGCCCATAAAGCTAGACGGAGAATACAGTGTAGTCACTAAGTTCTTATACCTGAATTTATGGATATAACAAGTATACACAGGACTAGAGCCACAAGACCCCTGATCTCCAAACTCTCAAAACTCTAGTCAAGAAATAGCATCAAAGAGAGAGACTCTTGAATTCCACAAGTCTCAGAAATAATGCCTTGTGCCAGAATCCATGGATTCTGAAGCTCCTTTTTCCTTAAGGCTTTAACACGTCACAGAGCAACGGGTTATTTTTCTAATCTGGATTCTCCCTCTATTCTGTGGGTTCCTTGAAGGTAAAGATTCTATCTGACTCATATTTCCAACCCCAAATAATCTGAATCCTCATTCTAGGCGAGTAAAACATAGGCAGCTAAGAGTAGAAAGCCCAAAAGATGATGAACTGGCTGTAAATTAACACAATCCATTTTAAAAGGTGATTTAGCGATATGCATCCAAAGCCATAAAGATGCTTATTTCCTTCGACTGTACAATTCCTCTCAGGGGTATTTATCCTTAGGAAGTTATACCAGGGAAGAAAACTCTACAGATCCTGAGTGATTAACTCGGGGTAATAATGGTGTTAGTGAAAAGAGCAGAGACCTCCTAGATATCCCACAGTAAAGGAATAAAACATCACCCTGATGATACACTGTGTAACCCTTAAAATTACGACCGTAGGGAGTGACAGAGCAAGATCAAAAAGACAAAAAAGCCCAAGCTAAAACTCAGGGAAGAAATTATAACATCAAATCACAAGCCCAGGGTGACCATGGCTTTGGAGCACGTATCTAGAGATGGATTACGTGGAAAAGTGGGAAAGGAATTCAACCAGCTTCATGGCACGGTGCAGGCTACAACAGTCCAGGCACAGGTAAACCTTGTTTCCTCAATGTCTCAAGGAGAGCCTGGATTCTATTCTGAAATGAAAGGCAGGCACTTGGAGCAGAGCCCTGGGTGAGAGAGCACAGCTTTGCATGCAAGACATGGAGATTCCCCTTCCTGGAGCCAGACCCACACCGGCTGTAGTGTGTGATTACGCTCTCAGACCATCTGCTCAGGGGCTGTGAAGGCAGCCATGTGTCCTCCTGCCTGGACGCCAGGAGGACACCGATCACTAGTCAATCTGCTTGAAATTGCCTCCGATGATTAGTGTGTAATGACTCAGGTAGGTCACGGCCAGGGACGTTTCTGTTATTAATGCATTAGCAGCTGTAAATGGGCATTGATTCTGCACAGAGTGCAGGTTTATGGACTTGGTGGGGAGAGTCTGGCCCTGTGGAGTGTAAATGGTCATTGTTGGGGGGAGGAAGCACCCTGCAAGGGCATTGTACTTCGGGGAAGGGTGAGGAAGGCCAGCCAGCTCTGAGAGGAAAAACCTGACCTGAGAATATGGAAAAGAAGAATTTACATGTAACAGGGACAACTCTTGGCCCTCTCCCACATCTGAGACAGATCTAATCATATCCTTGCATTCTGAGCCCAACATATATTCCCGTCTATGATTGGCTGGTCCATGATAACCAATACAATTCGGATTGTTTTATTTACTTTAAATTTTATTTCACAGTCTTACCATAAATTCAGGGCCTCATTCATTGTAACATCACTAGCGCTCAGCAAAAATCCAACATAATTTATCCAAAGCTATTTGTAAGTGAATGAATGAATGATAACACTACCAAGGTAAGAACGTTGACTTATTTATCAATGCCATGGCACCCTGAGCTGGAATGTACCACAATACAGTTTTTCACGATAATTTATCCTTCTTAAATAGAGAGACTGAGGTCCAATGAGTGACCCACCTCACCAGTGATCATGCACACATAGGCTGCCTAGTAGAAGGGATTACTGCTCAGTTGTGTAATTGTTCTGAGTAACGTATCATTGTTACCATTTATTTACTTCCAACTGTATGCCCAGCAGAGTTGGGGTTGGCACCTTCTGAGGCAAGAATCCTCATCTTTGGAAATAGTTGCCTGAATTCAAAAGAAACCAGCCACATGTTTTTAAAAAATATATTCTGGCTGTCAGCACTAGAAGAAAGTTTATCTTTTTGCCTTGGAGCTTCTCAAAAGAAATCCATAGCCTCTTCCATTCGGAAAAACCAAATTCCTTGTTTCTATAACTTATTAACCAGCCATTCTTACGTTTGTCATTTGCAATTTCCAGCCATTGCTACAGGTTTACCAATGTCTCAAACAACCTCACACTACAGTGCAGAGTACAAACAGCAAGCAGATCTAATCTTTAGCTTAAGTGAAGAGATTTAGCAGAAATCCCAGGTCATTGTTTTCCTTAGGTCATTCTATTGGGAACTAATGAATAGGATGAATACAAAGATTTCACCTCTCAGGTGCTCCGGTAGAAGAGGCTGCAGGTGAAACCTGCTTTCATTTCCTCTGATTCTGTAATGTAACCCATAGGTGTGATATTGATACCAAACTGTATCAATATCAGTTATTAATACAGCAAACAGAAAGTGGCATATCAGTACTGTACTAGTCCCAGACCTACTTAGCATATTCATTTTCTTGTCCAGAAGATAATGAGTTCATTTTTGCCCACAGTTGGGGGCTGGGGAGGAGCCACTGCTGGTCATAACTCAACATCCTCTGCCTTGCTTAGGTAATGATGCTTCCCTTCAACCTTTTCTTTTGTGGCCTCATTTCTATCTTTCTTGTTTATTCACTGAATTCCAAGTCAGAAGGGGTCTTAGTTACAGACTATTCTAGTTCAATTCCTTATTACTGTTATTATTTAATGAAAAAAATCAAGTCAGATTGGTCAGTGTGTCAAGGATCACATGGTCAATTCCCCGAGCCAGGATATGAGCCTGACTCTCTTGACTTTTCAAAGACTGATCTAGATTGGGAGGTATGGCAAGGGAGGGCTGTGAGGGGTTATGGATGACAAAAGAATGGTTTCAAAACACACAGAGTGATCATCATTCACAGATGTAAGCCACACAACTCAATAATTCATTATATAAATATATAAATATATAAATATAAATATATATATATATATGCACTTGCCACTTTTGTGGGTATCGGGGATAAAGCAGCAAGCAAGAGAGACACACATCATGGCTTCAGAGTCCCTCCAGTCCAGTGGAGGAAGCAGATAATGCACAAGCAATAAATACAATAATGAAAGCACGTGAGGAGTGCTATGGAAGATTTAAACTGGGTGAAATTATAGAGAATAATGAGGCGGGTAGTGGGGTGCCACTTTAGGCATGTCTCTTTGTTATCCATGGTCCTAAAATGCTGCAATCGTACACACCTTCCTTGTAACTTTCATTCCTTTTTTGTCCCTCTGTTCAACAATAAGGGAGCAAAAGAAAATATTCTTTTTTTATTTATCTGCCTATACTCTCTCATGCTTCACAGTCTTGTTTAGTCATTAAATCCAAAAGATCCCCTGAGTTCCTAGTCCTGGTCTAGAAGAGGGGAGTTAGGGAGAGCAGGAAGGATTTTACAGAGCTTGCTATGCAGCAGCTTGAGAGAGACAAGACATACACATATGGAATGTGTGAACACAGATACCTGGTGCTGGGTGGCAGGTGGTCAAGTGTCAGAGCAAATGGGAAGGTCAACTGAGGGCATCGTTTTGTGTGTCCTCTACACTGTGAGACTCTCAATCAAATGGCATGAAACCCACCCTAGGCCTGGCCATGATTTAAATTAATGCTCTTATATTGCTCCTGGTCTTGCTCCCCCTCCCTCCTGTATTCAGCTGATGGCTGACCTCTCCCATTTCCAGCCAATCTGCTGACTTTTAACTGGAAAGAACTCTACTTCCCTAGAGACAGTCATTGTTTTTTCTCTTTCTACTCACCTTACACTGTTCTACTCTTTGCCTGCTCCACAGAGTCCAGGCTTGGTATTTTCTTTATCCTACAAGAGGAATCAAGGAATTAAAGTACACATTTCATCAGGAGAGTCTTTAACAGAGATATATACTGAAGTGTAGACTAAGAATAAGGAAGGGTTACTCCTGCTGATAAGACCACAGCTAACATATTTTGGAATCAGGAAGTAAATGCATTTGGAAGTCAAGAGATCAACATGTTTGGTTAGAATAGAACGTATCTAGGCATTCTCAGAGAGAAGGCAGTGTTGAAAGGAACCAGCTAACTGAAAAAGTAACTAGATGATATTCATGTTTCAGGAATAGCAGTCCTCCACCATGTAGCATGGAATCCAGGGGACGGTGGCTCTAGGCATTAAAACCGCTAAGGAAGCCTTCACTGCCATTTGAGGAAGGAGCACCTGGAGTGATATGCCAACAGAGGGAATGCAAATGGGGCTTTTGGCAGGCCCAGGCCTCACTCCTCTCGTGGTGGTGGATGAAGATCAAGACACAGTCAGTGGTGACTGAAGCTTGGGACTGGGTTACCTGGGGAGAGCATGGTGTCCAGAGGGAGTGAGCAGGGTGTGGTCTGATTTTAGCGTCAGGCATGTGGAGTCAGAAGCGACAGCCAGAAGTAAGTGCAGACATACCGCAGCCTGTGCTGCACAGGACAATGGAATTCAGTGATAGATGTGGAGTGTGCTATTCTAGGCCCATCTAGGCCTTGACAAAGCAGATGTCATAGCTTTGAACAAGAATTAGAGTAGTGAGTAGAAGACAAAAGACAGCCATCATGGAGATCCAGACCAGTCTACTGTCTAATGTCAATTCTGTTTCTCCCACATACATAACGCTTTCATCAGAAGGTGAGATGCAGCCATCTATCTATTCTTCCCCCCCATCCCTCCATGTGCTCACCTGTCACTATGTCCAGCAAGTACTGTCTACCATGGCCAGGACTTCAGTAGAGGTTGCGGATATAATCAGAGGTTATATACTGTCTAATGACCAGAATATGACTGACACCAACCAGTTAGAATGAGCATATGCCGTAGTACTGGAGGACCATTAACTCTCTCGTTCTGGTTCAAGAGTTCACGTAGGGGAATAACGCATATGGAATTGCAGGGAATGAAGATGCTTAGGGGCTTGGGACACTAGCAGTTTACCAAACTGGTAAACTACACTGGTATATACCAGCTGAGCACCAGCCTGGATGCAAGGATGGAAAATTCAGAACTGGCCCTTGTATTCACGGGGCCTCCAGTCTAGAGCTGCCCCACCATGTGGTAGATTATTACTAGCCACGTGACACTGTTTAAATTTAAATTAACTGAAAATAAACAAAATTATAAACTTAGTTCCTTGGTGGCAGCAGCTGCATTTCAAGTGCTCAGTGGCCCTATCTGGCTAGTGGTTACCATACTGGACAACACAGAGGAAGAATACTCCTATCATGACAGAAAGTTGTGTTGGGGAGCACTGGACAAAAGAAAAAGGCAAACATTAAATTAATCTTTGGTCAATTCATTAATAAATTATAATTCTGATACAGCATGCCAGGGAAGTATAATCTGATAGAAGATAGAGATCTAAGGAAGGCTTCCACTGGACCTTAAATTTAAAAGTTGTAAGAAATTACTCTGAGGCTGAAGTTCAACCAAGGACCCTACTACCGCCAGCCTCCTGTAGGTTTTGTTTGTGCATACAGATCACAAAGGAATGTGGAGAGCGAAAATCCTACACAGCTATCAGTTTGCACGAGCTAACTCAGTATCATGTACATCAGCCAAAAGACATCAATGCAAATGGAACATTCTGGAAAAGATTTAACAATGAAAGATAACCAGACTTTGGAAGTAGTAAATGGACACTGATTTTCTAAAGCCGACAGAGACATCAAAACCCTGACATAGACCAAGGTAGGACAGCCACATCAGCGCAGGCACGATGTTAGGTGTGTGTACATTCTAAATGCAGAGCTGTTGCTCTCAGTCAAATCCCATGAGGAGAAGTTTCCTAACCAGCAATGTACCATACATGTAATTGGTGAGGAGAACCCAAGACCCAGGCCAATGTGGACTTCAGGTCACCCGCTTTCCTGATAACCAAGCAAACTCCTAGAACTCGATCTTGATTCTAGGGGAAGTGACCTCACGGTCCTGGACGTTGACTGAGGTTCACTGCTCCAGTGAAGCTCTGATCACAAGGAAAGCACCGAAATCTATTAGGTACACAGAAATTGGGCAGCTGTTCTAAATATCCCCAGTGAGGAGTTTTTCCATTTCTTCCCTTTTTATTTATTTTTTTTTAATTATCAGGTATCTACACAGTGGTATGGAGCAGCAAATTAATAATTTTTTCCTCTTTAGACTGCAATCGTAGATATGGAAATACCATATCCAAAGACAAATTAACATGAGCTCCTTACAACACTATAGTAATTATCTCAGGGACCAGAGCCTCCCCTAGGTTAGAAATTTCAGCCCCAATCCAGGGTTGGAACATGGATTCCTTTCTGAGAAGCAGTAATTTGTATCATGTTGAGAAGGTAGAGAGAAAGGTGGGAAGGTCGCACATAATCTGAAAACCCATCCTTGAAGCCTTCCTCCCTCCAACCCTACCCTGCCTGCTCCAGCACCACAAAGGCATCTACAAGAAGGATACTGCTTGAAACAGAAAAAGATAAAGTAACATGCATATTTAACTTTACACCAAATAGATCTGAACAGACTTCATGCCAAACAGCCCCTCCTTTCCACTTACAAAACCTCGCAGTTTTTAGAAAATGCTGTAGCCTGAACTTCAAAGGCATTGAAAGATAGATGTGGCATGTAGGGAATTAGACACGAAATTTCCTTTATTATTGGGAACAAAAGCTGTGGGTCTAATCTCCTGTGTGATACACGCTTTAGCTGATCAGGGTTACACTAAGTCACTCTGATGTAGCAAACAGCGAATACACCATCTTTTTTATTTCTTTCTGTCTCCTCCTTCTTCTACCATTCACATATGCAAATTCTGTAGCCAAAAGGGGAGTCATGCAGTACCACTGAGGGCAAAGAATTCCCTTTGATCAGCCTCTTCCAGGCCTGGAGTCCCCCAGCCTCGGATTCTACCTGCCCCTTTATGATTTTTGATGCACCAATTATATTCCACCAATCTCAGAAGTAGGACATGTTAAAAAATTCGGAAACCTTACAAAGGGAAGCTACGTCTTGGGAAAAAAAATATTTCCTTTAGTTAAACTTTTAAAACTTGGATATTTATTGTTAAATTATTACAGACTGATTCATAAAACAAGTTGTTTGCTGACAGAACTGCTGCAGAAGAGAACGGATGTCCGAGATTTTTACAGAGGGGTTCGTGTACCAACACCACCACCTCAAATGCTAGTGTATCATAAAAAATAAGAGTCGGGGAAATCGGAGAAAATACTGCTGGCTTCACCAAAAATCAAGTCCTTGCGCACAATGAGAAAGGCAGACAGCGGAAAAGTGCTTACTTGCTAAAAACAAATTAAATTTCTGAAATTTCTGAAATGTACCCCAGCATCTTAAAGTACCGAATTTCTTTTTCTGCAGTAATTTTTATATGGTAGTAATGTATTCTGGCCCAAAATGAATTGTTCTTAAATGCCTCAAGAAATAGGTGGTCTCACTAACTGATCTGTTTTTGCTGGCATTTCCTTCTGCTTTGCAGGGTCATGCAACTGGGAGAGAGGGACAAGATATCTCCTAATGAGAAAAGCTTAGGGAACAAAAGGACAACAAAAGCACATTTCATTTTAACCCCCAGCCAGTAGTGGTAGGGTTAACACCGACACACACACACACATTTCCTGTGTTCCTTGTGGGGGTTCTGCCTAGCAAACCCTCCCCTCACCTCTGAATCCAATGCAGTAGTGCAGAAAAGAAAGACACAGGCAGGCAGCACAGTGTTTGTGGGGACTTCAGGCCTGCTGAAGAGAACTTTTCATCTCGAACACGATCAAAGAAATAGATGTATTTATGGAATGAAGGTTCAAAAGTGGTCGCACTTACTGAATGCTGAGTCCGATCAAGGAAGGTATAAGTGCCACTGGCATGAGTTCTGTGAGCAGTTTCCTAGGGAAGAAGAGAGGGGAAGACTTTAGGATGGAGAAATGTATTCTTGTATGGTGCCTTTACCTTTTTTGTCATAGTCACATCTGGCTAACCTCTAAAATAGGCTCTTGATACTGTGAATTGGACAACAATGACGGTGGTGGTGGTGATGATGAAGATGATGATGAAAATGATTAAGATCAAGTCTTTCAACATATTTTCATTTAATTCTTTCACACTGCAATAGGAAGGTGTTACAATTTTCTCTATTTCAGAAGAGGAAACCAAGGCTCAGATAGCTCAAGTAAGTTACACAAAATACGCATGTAGGTAGGAGAGCCTGGATTTGAAGTTGGCAATTGGACATCAAAGTTTATAATCACTCTGCTACACTCTCGCCTGACACAGTGAGCTCTATGCCACAGGATGTTTTCAAGGAAAGATGAGAAGCCAGTCTTTCAGAGATATTATTGTGGATTTTCCTGCATGGAGTTAGGTGAAATGAAATAAACTCTAAATATCTTTTCAACTCTAGAACTCTGGGATTCTATAACACTCAATCCCATGATGGCTAACATTCAAAGTGACTCCACTTTGCAATGAATAAAACTGTGATATAAGGTGTCCCGTCAATAATCAATTTCATAAACATGGCTATCATCACCCTATCAGGAGTAAGATCCACGTTCATTGATATTTAAATAAACCAAATATCACACAAACTGCAAAGGGCCATTACAATCTCATGTATTTCAGTGAGTTGGGGGAGAGGTCATCTCCAACCAGAAAGATTTACTTAATAGATCTGAAAGAGTTACATGGCACCCTATATTCAAGAGAGTTGATCCTGACTCTTTCGCCCTCTGGGAGACACATAAGTAGCAGAGATGGGATTAATTCTCAGGGTTCTAGAATATTCATCTAGTGCTCTATTTACTCCTCTCAAGTAGTGACACAACGTATACCCAGGTTCAATGTAACTCACAAGTTTAAGAGCTTAATTATAAAATTATTCACAGATATATGTTTGGAAAATATGCTCCCTTTCTTAATATCTTAATGTGATGGACTTTTTTATTTATTTATTTTTTAAAATTTATTTATTTGACAGAGAGCGAGCACAAGCAGGGGGAGCAGCAAGCAGAGGCAGAGGGAGAAGCAGGCTCCCCGCTGAGCAGGGAGCCCGATGCGGGACACGATCCGGGGACTCCAGAATCATGACCTGAGCTGAAGGCAGTCGCTTTAACGACTGAGCCACCCAAGCGCCCGATGGACTTTCTTTTTCAAATCTTCATATTTGCTGAGGCCACTGACATCTGAGAACACTGAGTGGTTTCAAAATACTGGAAGAAGAGATATGTATCTGGAGAAGACTGCAGGTATACACAGCTATGAAGTGGTGAGGATGATGGTGACAGTGGTCATTTATCTGTCCTTTCTTCCTTTCTTTCATTCATCCATACTATCCCAGTCATCCAAGGCTCTGCTACCTATTAGCTTTGTGACCATGATCGAGTCACTTAGCTTTTCTTTGTCTTAGCTTCCTTATCTATAAAATGAGAACAAATATACTACCTACCTCAACAGATTGAGGTAAATATTAAAAGTTAAGATTTGGGGGTGCCTGGTGGCTCAGATGGCTAAGTGTCTGTCTTTGGCTCAGGTCATGATCCCAGAGTCCTGGGATCAAGTCCCACATCGGGCTCCTGGCTCAGCGGGGAGCCTGCTTCTCCCTCTCCCTCTGCCTCTCCCCCTGCTCATGCTCTCTCTCTCTCTACCTCTGGGTCTCAAATGAATAAATAAAATCTTTAAAAAAATAAAAATTAAAAAAAATAAAAGTTAATATTTGTAAGGCACTTAGCATTGTGCCTGGCACAGAGTCAGTGCTGTTTAAGAGCTGTTTATTATTATTATTGAAATATATACAACATTTTATTAGTTTCATGTGTACAACATAGTGATTCAACAATTATATACATTATTAAATGCTCAGCACAGTAAATGTAGTTACCACCTGTCACCATACAAAGTTATTATGATACCATAGACTATATTCCCTATGATGTACTTTTCATCCCCATGACTTACTCATTTTATAACTGGAAGTTTGTATAAAAGTTCATTATTATTTATTAAGCCCCTTTTTATGCCAAGCACTGTCCTCTTGGTGCCTACAGTCCATGGGCGCTAAGTCAGGAATGTCAGGGAAGACTTTGCCAAGGAAGTGGCAATGGAGCTGAGATCTTCACACTGAGAATAATGTAACCACATGAAGTGAAAGAACAGGATTTGGGAAATGGAGGTAGGAACAGTTAGGAAATGAAGAGTCAAAGTATATAGTTATCTTCTATAAATTCATAGAATGCCTCAGTTGGAGAATTATCTGTGTCTTAATAATAATAAAAACATTAATGATTATAATAGAAAAATAGTAGTAGTAATAGTTTTATTGAACCCATAGTATACCCAGGCTTTGTATCAAAATATGCATGCATCTTCTTATTTATGAAAAATGGTGATAGCTTCTATCATCAAGTTCAACCTTCTTAACCCTTGCCCCTCCCTCCTCCAGTCACTTCCTCCTTCCCTTCATACACTCACCAACATACTCTAGGATCCAGCTAAAATGAACTACTTTAAAGACATAAGTCCACCCAAGTGTGAACTTCTCTCTGTTGCTTTCATTGATTTGTCCAGCTGGACTGAATTTTTTCCAGAGGCCCTGTGGTCTTTCACACACCCTTCTTTCTGAAAAGAATCATATACTCTAACCTACTGTAGAGTTGACCTGCTAAGGCTGTGAACTCCTAAAGGACAAGGACAATGTTTTATTCAACTTGGTAGCCTCATCTTCTGGCACAGTGCCCAGCCACTTAGCAGAAGCTCACACTGAACAGCATATAAGCAGTGATTCCCCATTCGCCCAAAGTGGTACACCTCCAAGGAAGGGCACTGACCTTCATTCCAGAGGGAGATTCTCCCTAAGCAAGTGAGAAAAATCTAAGATGCTCTCTAGAGTTCCAGAAGAGTTATGTATGTTAAAACAAAACAAAACAGAACAAAACAAAACAAAGATTGTCCTGACTTTGCAATTAATTACTCTTGCAAACTACCTAAAGAGCAGTTCGTGACCAGGGAGAATCTTGGGCCCAGTGGAATTGGGTGGAATGTTCATCATACTGAGACTATGCTGGAGCCAAAAGGCTGCAAGTGAACGAAACGTGAAAAGGACATCAGAACAAAGTCAGGCAGAACAGAGGTGAAAGCTCACTTTCTGCATTAGCTGCCCTCACCTCTGCACTCATCAGAATGGACGCACAAAATAGCGAACCAATTACTTCCAAAACACTGGAGTTGATGACCCCTGGGCAGGCAGCGTGCAGTTTAACATTCTCACTCCATAAATAGGGCTGGATACTGCAGTGTTTCCACTCCTACAGACTGCCACGTAGCGGCATCCTTACCTGGATGACCACAATGAACTGTGGAGATCACCTTCTGGCTCCAGGCTTGCACCTCTCATCCCTCCACAGGGCAGGTGCAAGAATCTTTACAGAATGTGACTGTGACTATATTACTTGATTGTTTAAACCCTGCACTGATTCCATTCAGGACAAAGCCTGTATCTTGAGACAACCTGATATCCTGCAAGTTGTGCTTCTGGCTACAGCTCCAGCTTTATTCATTTATTACCCTCCCTCTGGACCCCTAGTGTACCAGCCCCAGGGACCTTCCAGTTCTGGATCACACCTTACTCGCCAACTGCCACAGGGATGTGTAAATGCTGCATCTTCAGCCTGGGATGCTCTTCAAACCCATTAACTCCCATTCATCGTGACTTTCTTATGGAAACCCCTACTACATGGTCTCAAGAGCCCTTCCTTCATAGCACACATCACAGCTGTCATGGAACAGTTACAAATGATTTGATTCACATCTGCCTGTCTCCACTACGTTAGCTCCATGAGGGCAGGGACTGCTTCTATCCTGCTCATCATTTTAACTCCAGCTCTGACCACAATGTTGTGGATATGAAGGCATTCAATATATATTTGCCAAAGGAAGGATAGATGGAAGGGAGGAGGGGTGGAAAGAAGTCTTCCTCACCCTGTTGCTAACTTTAGACATGCTTTGGCTGACTACACAGCTTCTCTGAGTTATTCCCCTCCCCCCTACCCCACCTCTGCCTAGGATAGATACAGAAATCATGTCTGGAGTATAAGATCCTGGCTCCACTAGGGCTGTGTTCAATAGGGATGAAACCTCACCTGATCTCAGGTCAATCTTCTCCCAGGAATTTGGAGGGTACTCTTCAGTTTTTGCTAGTTCCTAGAACTGAGAACTCAGTAATTGCAGGGTCACCATTCTCTGCCATGTGTTCAGCAAGAAGAAGAGAAGGAGTCAGGCTCTGGAGCAAGAAGAATGGACCAGAGAAAAGAATAGACAAGACTGGAGAGGCCATGGGAGGGAGATTTCTGGGTAGGGCTGAGACTTACTCCTATACTGTGTAATATATATCCCCATTTTTTGAGCTACTTTGAGTGGGCTTCTGTTACTTGCCAATAGAAGAGCCACAGGTAAGATACTGATCTCAAAGGATGGTATCTCACCCGGCTAGGGGGATTCTCCACCAGCCCTTCATTCAGATTAGCAAGCTGTATCTTAATCAGATTGCGAGTGGGTCCACGCTCTCCAACCGTACCCAGGTGTCTGAAGTTTAACTGTCCTTGAAAGGGGTGTGAAGCTGCTTCAAGCACAGAGTAATGCAGCTAGTACCATATGGGCTTATTATGTGCAATTTGGCAATGATGCGGCGTGGAGAAGCTAGTACTGATCACACCTGGCATGGGAGGAGAGCGAGCCAAAGTGGGGAGTACACTGCAGTTTCCTTAGGTTGAAGATAGAGACCCTCCCCAAGGGAATCCAGTGACTCTCAGCCATGTAACACAAGGCTGCTGCCCAAAGCCTGCTACTGCAGGTGGATGACTGGATCAGCCACACTTGGTCATGCAAACAATTCAGGGCCCCTATTCTGAGCTTGAGACTGAGAACCAGTATGTCATTTTACTGTCAATGTGTGGTTTACTTCCTAGGGAGAGCCATGGGTTAAAGACCATCTCCCATTGTGATCACACATAAATAAACATTCTACGCAGCAAGGACAGCAGGGGATACTTTGAAAGTTGATTGTCCCATATCATCTTTTTGCATCCTACCCCATCCCTTCAGATGCTTAGTCTCTGTGTTGAGTATCCCCAAAATATTGTTTTCTTCCCCCTGTATTTGTTAAATGTAAGTGACTGAGCTGAACAAGAACAAAATCCAAAAGCCAGTAGTTCTAAACTGAAATTGAATGTCCCATGCCCTCTCATATCACTAGCTGGTCCCATGCCTGAGATTCTGTTCCTTCTTTGTCTGCTCAGTAACCATGTACCTATTTCTCATGTCCCCGGGGAGCCCTCACCAGGCACAATGAAAAGCTCCCTCTTCCCCACACTCAGAACTCCACACTCACAGTGGTCTCTATGTCTGTCCTTTCCAACGGATTTACAGTCCTCAGCACCTTAAAGCCCTAGGCTGTGCTTTATCTTATTTATAAGTGACAGTATTATATAGATTTTGGACAGAGAATTGGGTTCAAATTAATTCTCCCATTCATTAAGCTATGTAACTTTGGGCAAGCTGCTCAACCTCTCTGAGCCTCAGTTTTCTTCTCTATCAATTGGGGATAATAATGCCCTCCTCAGAGGATTGGTATGAAGACTGCACAATGTAATTATCTGGCATTGCTACTCAACAAATGTTTATCACACCAGATATCCAAGAATGATGCCTACTTGGTCAACAACAGTCTTTCCAATAAAAAAAAAAAAGTCTTAATGTACTTGGCAAAATTTTGCGAAAGGATAAGATTATCCAGAAGACAGTGATAGCAGAGTCCAGGTATACCAGCAAGCCAACACAGCACGTGCACATAGTAAGTGCTCAATAAGATTTCTGAAAATAAAGAACTAATGAGGCCCTTCCCTTAATGATGAAACACAACTGTAGCTCTTTCAAGGCTTGTATTTGACTTGTCATGCTGTCTAAATGCAATAAACATCAATTAGCCTGCCTTGCTACATTTAATTTGGCTGTACTCACCTGTCCAGCAGGGGCTCAGGTAAAGTATCTGTGACTTCTCCCTGGGAAGCTTCTTCCCAGTCTCCCTCCCTAGGGAAGCAAACTTCTACTCAAAGCTCCAGGGACCTTCGAAAGACTAACGATATTACACCCCACATGCCACCCTCCTTTGAGGCTTATTGTTGGTGTGTTTAATTTCCTGTCTTGGCCTTACAGGAGATTTCTAATGTTTGGGCTGTAGGGTATGTTCTGATTAAAAATAATCCTCCCAATTACGGGCTGGCATGAGCCTCCCATCACACACACTCTGCCACCAGTCTCTGCTTCCCTGTCAGCAGTAATTGTGTCTGCAGTGCCTAACTGTAAATGAAAACCCAAGGGGCAAGTTTGGGTCCCTGGTTCCCGGGCCGCACTGGATCTTTTAATTTGCACTGTCTGTCAAAAAGATGCTGCTATGTGTACTCCAAAGAAATCCTGAGACTCTCAGATTCAAGGCTAGAAAGAGCAAAGGTACCACAGCCTTCCTGGAGAAATTGTATTTGAACCCGCCAGAGATAACAGGGTGTGTGTAAGGCAACAGGGCTCTTTCTATTCTGCTCCAAACTTTAGCTACACCCGGTATAAAAAGGGAAGCTGAACTCTAGGGAAATTTCAAGATGTATTTATATTATTTTCTCTACCAAGTACATGAGACAGGACATTGAAGTCAAAGTATGCAATAACAACTCTGTGAAAGGAAAGATACATGAGACCTGATTATTTTAATTTAAATAAAATTAAAACTTTCTGGGTGTAGAGTGAGGGGAAAGAGGTCTGTGCTTTCAGCTAGGAAATATCATCAATTCCTTCTTGTACAGCAGAGAGATCACCCTATAGCCAGGCCCACACTAGACACTTAAAATATGGTGTTGAGTCAAAAAGTGTGACTTGGAGACAGTATTGAGCAAAGTTCTGTGTTAGGAGTAATGAAGGGGAGGATACTTTTGGTGCACCTCTATACGCCACATCTCTTTTTCTAAGGATGGCACCTGACCGGGAATGCACCTGGTCCTGATCATATTCACCTTGTTTCTCCCTGAACGGATGATAGGAAGCAGAGATACCCGACCCTCAGATGAACATTAAGGGCCCTATCTCAGGAAGACAATGTGCCGCTATGTCCATCTGTAGGCATGAGTTTGCACAGTGATGCAGAATGAGGGCCAAGGGCACCTTCTGAGAGCAGCTACAATGGACAAGGAGAAAGCACAGCAGAGCAAGTCCATCTGTGCAAAGCGGGGTGAATAGAGTGAAAGCAGAGAGAAGCAGAGGAGCCCACACAGAATGGAAGGGAGAGAGTTTGCACAGCTTGTCACCTGGGTTCCAGAAGCATTTATATTTCTTATGCCACCACTCCCAATGCCCTGCTGAACATCTTACACTGAGGATAAATACGAGATTCCAGTGTGTCTTTCCAAGAAAGTGTGCCTTGGCTAGCCTAGCTTTGGTGGGTTTCTGTTATTTACAGAATACGTTTTGGTGACTGAGTTATCCAGGTAAGACCTATGCAGGACCACTCGGGCAAGCTGTTCAAGCCCAGGCAACTGTGCCGATGAAGACTGCCATGCGGATCAGACACTGGCAAACTACGGACCATAAGTCAGATCCAACACATGGCCTGTTTTTGCAAATAAAGTTTTATCTGGACACAGCCACTCTCATTCATCTATGTATTATCTATGGCCATATTCATGTGACAACAACAGAGCTGAGTAGTTGTCATAGACTTTATGGCTTAGAGACCCCAAAATATTTATTACTTGGCCCTTTATAGAAAGACTGCCACCCCTGGATATATGTGGCTTACATAGATTCCCACACAGATTCACGAAGATCTAAATAAATAAATACATAAATAACAATAATAAAAATCATAACTGTTATGATCACTATCCAATACTGAGCATCTACTATGTACCGGGCATTTTACTTACAAAATCCCCTGTGGGCATGATATCCATTATTTCCCTTTTGATATGATGAACTAGGCATTGAAGAATCTGAAAGAATTTGCCCCAGGTCTTACCATGAGTAATCAGCAAAGGCAGCATCTAAATCTAAGTAAGTCTAAAGATCATACTTTCAACCAATATTTGGTACACCTGTCATTTTTTAAAAACGGAGATATTGTCTAGTTTGGCTTTTTTTGGTGGGGCCCTTGGACTCATTTCTAGCAGGAGGAGAGAAAGTGTGACCACCAACTTCAAAAAGCAGCTTCCCCGAAATAGTTTCCTTTACCAATCCTACTGTGAGCCCAGAGAATTTCACATTTCCACCACTTAAAGAGAGGATTTTTTTGTGGCCTGTGATGTTTCCTTAGAGGTACAGGGGTCAGGGCAAAGTAAATCAGGGAGAGGAAAGATTTCTAATTCCTGCAGACAGATTCTTAGGTTGAATGATAAAAGACGGGCAGAAATGGATAGGAATCACTGGCTGATTACTGGTGTTGCACAAAACTGTTTGGGAGACAAAAATCCTCCTTCCCATCATGGCAAAATGGCCAGTGAGTTCTTTCCACCAAGAGGAATGAGGCTTCTCAGCAAATGCTCATGAGTTCACATGAACTGAGTTTATCCAAATGCATCAGTGTCTGAAGCTGGCCTGATACAAACTTGGTATCAAGGAGACCGAAGGATCTCATCCATGTAGAAACCATGAAAACTTCTCACATAAAGAACTCAGGATGGAAAGAGAGGACCAACCACTGCAGAAATCTGAGACAGAAAGCTATGCTGCTTCAAGTGCAAGGAAAGTGGTAAGGGAGAGAGCTCAGTGTCACCCGCAACGCGCCAGGCTCCAGCAGCAGGGCCTGAAGAGAAAGGAGACCACCCCCCTTGTGGTTTCTACCCCGTGTGGTTTCCACTCTCATCTCAAATATTGCTTCTTTAGCAGAGCCTCCCAGATCCCTCTCCGCAGCAAATCTAGGACATGATCCTTCTCCTCATATTTACCTCAGTTATAACTATACAGCAAAACATCACCATTTGATTAGTATCTGCCTCTCCTGCTGAACTCCATGACTGAATACTCATGAGGACGCAGACACCAAGGGTTTCGTTCCCCACCAAATGCTCTATACCTAACAGAGTACATGGAACAAAACTGGTGCTCATTAAATATTTGCGGAATAGACGAGCAATGGCTAATTCTAGAACAAAACCACATTTTCCTCCAGCATCCCCAGGATCTCCAATGTGAGACCCAGGGGTGTGCATCACTAACCAGCCTGCCCTGAAAGTTCTTTTTTTAAGCCTGACTTCCCTATCTACCCAGCTTCTTATAAGTCAGTCGGAGGAGAGTCACAATATTTTAAGAGACCAGTGTATGCATAAAGGAAGAACTTTGACCTTGAGAGTCATCCCCACTGGGGTACAAACCCCAGCTTCAGCACTTCCTAGTTGTGTGACCTTGAGTAAATTACCTTACGTCTCTGGGCCTCAATTCTCTCGTGTATGGGGTGGAAATGAAAATTACTCTTTGCAGATTCTTACAATGATTTTTTTTTTTTTTTTTTTAATTTGACAGAGAGACACAGCGATAGAGGGAACACAAGCAGGGGGAGTAGGAGAGGGAGAAGCAGGCTTCCCGCTGAGCAGGGAGCCTGATGCGGGGCTCGATCCCAGGATCCTGAGATCATGACCTGAGCCGAAGGCAGACGCTTAACGACTGAGCCACCCAGGCACCCCCAGATTCTTACAATGATTAAATGAGATTACACGGGAAGAGGGCTTGCGGTATGGCTACAGTGGGTGTTTTAATAGCTGCACCAACTTTAATCATATTGAAGTCCATCTCCCAAGGTGAGGCCTTGAGACACAAGTAAAAGTAATGGAGAATCCTGTGATTTTAAAGGAACTCACTAAGTATGTATTGGAGACAGAGACATATGTATGTAAGTGCATATAAATAAAGACAATAAAAATGGCAAGAGAATAAGAATAATAAAGAATAATAATAGTAATAACCACCCCCTACTTACTCTGTGTCACGTGCTGTGATAAACAATCTGCATGCAGCCTCCCATTGAATTCTTGTTGTATCTGTGCTGTGGGCATTATTATCTTTAATTTTCAGATGAAGCATGATATCCAGAGAGGTTAAGTATTTTTGCAAGTCCCCCAGAGAAACTAGAACTTGAACCCTCATCTGAATGGCGATTATGCAATATTCTCTGTCAAACAGAATGTTCTCATTCTAACTAAACATCACCTGCTTGTGACAGCCCAGAGAAGGTCGGTTCCAGAGAAGAACCTGGGGTGTCCTAATAGAGGCAATGATACGCTTTTACAAGAAAGGAGCTGAGCTTTGCCATGATGTCATCATCAGCTCTCACACGCAGGGGAAGCTACTGCACAGTGGGTCATCCCTGCCCAACCAATTCCCTTTGGTTACTACCCATCATCTCACTAGTTCTGCTGCTCTTTGTCATTGAGAGAGAAATTGTACAGGGACAAGCAACAGGCTTACAAAGGGAGCCTCTCAGACATCATGATGTGAGTAACAATCTCTTCCCCTGTACTGTAAGTATCCCTTGCCAGCCTTTGGACTCCCTTTATCAGGCATATGACACCCCGGGGAAGATCCTCTCCATGACTTTGCTGTCCTCTCTCCATGACACCTGGAAGCCTTGGGGGCTAAACTAACCAGTTCCACTGGAGTGAAGTAGAGAACAGATACAATAATCGGAAAGCTCGCAAGAGATTGAAATACAGACAGATTTATAGAGCTGGGATACAAAGCACATCATTGGGAATGCATGACGCTTTTGTTCATTAATCATCTTTTACTTTGAATCTATTTCTCAATGAAAAGTAGCTTTCATTTCTATTACCAAGATTAATGTGTCAACAATACACAACAACATAAATGAGACTGTAGTGGAGAGGGGATGAAAAGAGACAAAAAAACAAAAACAAAAGGAAAGGAAAAAACAAAACCCTCAGTACACAGGGTGATATATTTGCTCAGATTACTGCTTTATTTACACCACAGAGAACACTTTATTTTTGAGCTTCATAACTCATTGCTCTATAAAAAAAAAAAAAAAGAAAGGAAACTAGCTAGCAGCACCTACTTCAACATGGAGAAAGAAAATGTACCATAAAGAAAACCCATCCTCTACCCAGTAGGTCTGAATTTTTTTTAAAAATTCTATTTAATATGTGTCGGACTCCAGAGCACCTTATTACCTTATTTAATTTAGGGCAGGAAAGATTTCTCAGAATAAAAATGGCATTAAAGTGATAGGAACTAAGCTATGAAATGTGGACATCATATTTTCTTCAGAGAGATAATCAGCTTATCAGAATTCATTTCAACCTAAGAAAGGTCTTACAACTACACTGAAAATTCAAGCTGGTCTGATCATCTCAAGAATGTAATCTCAAGGAAATGGTAAAACTATCAAGGCAAGCTTGGTGCAGTTATCTTTATGTATAAGAACCATAAGCATCAGATCCCGACAGAATCACTGTGGCAGGGTGTGCTCCCGAGGACGGGAGAGACCTTTCTATAAAATACATGAAGTACCTTTGCTGATACCACTATTTTTTTTTTTTTTTACAAGTCACTGAGGGTATTTTTCAAAGATGCATTGCTATATTCTTTACATCTAAAAATCCTCCCTATATAGGTATTCTGCAAAGATAAATAATAGTTTCCTAAATTAGTCATCAACAGAGGTGTAAGTTTTAGTCCCACTCTTGCTGTTAACTAACTAGCTGTTTGGCCTCAATTAAGTTACTTAACTCACTCAGAGCCTTAGTTTCCTCATTTTCACAAGAAAGGGGTTGGACCTTCTTGTTTTTTAAACTGCTCTTTTCTTTTAATTTCTCTAGGTGATC
This sequence comes from Phoca vitulina, assembly GCF_004348235.1. Taxonomy (NCBI): domain Eukaryota; kingdom Metazoa; phylum Chordata; class Mammalia; order Carnivora; family Phocidae; genus Phoca; species Phoca vitulina. Next base: position 97,858 of record NW_022589769.1, on the reverse strand, counting down.
TGTTTCATGTGCATTTTTATAGAAAGGAAAATCAGTGACAGCAAAAGCAAGTTTCAAGAGGAGTCAAGACCAATATAGAATATGCTGTGTGCCTCTTGGTATAAAATTCCCACCCCATACAATCCCTCTAAAAAAGAAAAAAAATTAAACAAAAATAGAGAAAACCCTCTGGTCAGAAGGTAATAACTAATTTTAAAAGAAATGAAATGGATTTTGGAAGATAAAAGAAAATTCTCCATAGCCAATCCTCATGTTCAGCAAAGAACCACCAAGCCATCTGATACAATGTTTGGAAAAACAAAGACAATGAAATGAAGGAAAAAGCTAGGCAGAAAGGTGGATCAATACAGCACTCAACATCTCTGTGTGGGAGAACGGAAAGTCATAAAACTAGACCAAAGTCATGAAAAGTTTGGTAAATGTTCCAAGGGCCACACTGGGTAATCATCAAAAGTTATGGGTTTAATGTGAGACTTCATCCACACTTGTTTTGGGTGATATTTTCTTTACAGCATAATTTCCAGTAAGTAATAAATATTGTAGACTCAGCTACAAGAAACAGGAATTTTCAGGACAAAAATACTTGCTTCTATGGTTTTTGTCATGAGAGACAATAACATATAATGGTAAGAACTCAAGACCGACAATAAGGAAAACCTGAATTCTGATTTTTCTGTGTTTGACATTGGGAGATTCATGGACATCTCTGGACCTCAGCATCTTCTTTTGGCAAGTGGCTAGCAGTACCCTATACCTTAAGATTGCTCTGAGAATTAAATGAAATAATGCATGTAAAATTCTTCACAAAATGCTTGCACATACCTCTTTGATAATTTTTAGCAACTTCTATTATGTGAAGTTTCATATTTTAGGCTGAGATGGAGTAGACATTGGCATTTATAGAGTATTTACTAAGTTCCAGACCCCCTTCTAAACTTTCTCTGTAGTATTTTTCATTGAAGAATCTTCACAGCAATACTTATAAGTTATTTTTATTCATTTCTCAGGAAACTAGATCTCATAATGTTCCAACTTAACCCAGAAATGCTTCAACTATTCACAAGAATTAGAAAAGTATCATATTAATAAAGGTACTTACTTTAATAAGATCTGCACCACTTATTAAGAAAATAGTCCTTAATCCTAAAGCAAACTCCTAGCCAGGCATTTGAAAAAAAGTAATTTGCTTAATTTCTACCCACGGTCCACATACTTTGATACCATGTGACACCCATCAAAAATACAGAATTCATGCATATGAAACTCTGACTTATTCCACAGAGACTTAGAATCTGTGTGTGCATAATTTCTTTCAGATTTGAAATACGTAGGCATCTTAAGTAAGTCTACAACTTAAAGAAGCAGAAGGAAGAAAAATCTTGATTCAAAAGTTTCCAGGTTCTATTTCTAATCTTCAAGGATTTTTTCAACGGCAATTCAAAAGACGTAAACATTTTTAAAAAGAACATAATGTAAGCTATTTTGCTCATTTTAACATGTGTATCCACTCATTAATCCATTTGGCATTTCTGAGCCCCCACTTGGTGAAAACCATCAAAGCATGGTGCCAGGCACAGTTCTGAATTCAGAGATGAATGGGATGCTCTGTTTTTCAAACTAGCTCATATCCCTAAGAGCTGATAAAAAGCAACAGTAATCATCTGTTGATGGACATCTTGGCTCTTTCCACAGTTTGGCTATTATGGACATTGCTGCTATAAACATCGGGGTGCACGTAGCCATTGGGTAAAGAAGATGTGGTATATATATACAATGGAATATTATGCAGCCATCAAAAGGAATAAGATCTTGCCATTTGCAACGACGTGGATGGAACTGGAGGGTATTATGCTGAGCGAAATAAGTCAAACAGAGAAAGACATGTATCATATGACCTCACTGATATGAGGAATTCTTAATCTCAGGAAACAAACTGAGGGTTGCTGGAGTGGGGGGTGGGGTGGGAGGGATGGGGTGACTGGGTGATGGACACTGGGGAGGGTATGTGTTCTGGTAAGCGCTGTGAATTGTGCAAGACTGTTGAATCTCAGATCTGTACCTCTGAAACAAATAATGCAATATATGTTAAGAAAGAAAAAAAGAAGAAGAATATAGCAGGAGGGGAAGAATGAAGGGGGGGAAATTGGAGGGGGAGAAGAACCATGAGAGACGATGGACTCTGAAAAACAAACTGAGGGTTCTAGAGGGGAGGGGGTTGGGAGGATGGGTTAGCCTGGTGATGGGTATTGAGGAGGGCACGTTCTGCATGGAGCACTGGGTGTTATGCACAAACAATGAATCATGGAACACTATATCTAAAACTAATGATGTAATGTATGGGGATTAACATAACAATAAAAAAAATTAAAAAAAAAAAAAAGAAAAAATAAATATCCAATGGTTAATTAAAAAAAAAAAAAAAAAAAAAAGCAACAGTAAAACAAGGTTCCAAGCAGAGAAACTGAGGACTGACGCATTCTGACTTGGGAGGGTGGGGGTGGAGGTGACATACACGGTAAAGTGACAACTAAGATGATTCATGGAGAATTACTAGGATTTATTTGCTCAACAGTCAGAGAAAGGGAACATGAAGAACTGGACAAGCTGCCACGTAACAAAAGAATATGGCTGAAACAGGTGGAGGGATGAGACTTCATGGCATATTGGAGAATCGTGAGCAGTCTTCATGAACCAGAGTGGAGTAAGGTTATTGAGGGGAATGACCCTGGAAAGATGAAACCAAATATAGGTGGCTCCATGGGCCTGACCTAACAACTGTGCCAACGTAACAAACACTTAATGTGTGCTTAACGCTGGGCACTGTGCTTAGTGGTTTGCATAGACTAAGAGCTGAGCCTCCCTAAGAATTCTGTGAGGTAGGTATTCCTAATGCCAGTTTCACAGTTGAGGAAACTGACTCAGAGAAACCAGTGGTGGAAAGACTGCTGAGTAGTAAGATGAGGGGCCATGTCCTTAACTGAGACCATCAGACGCCAAAGACCATACCCTAAGCCACTGTAAGTCAGTCAGTTCATGCTTTGGCTGGTAGTCATGAAGAATCCATGAAGGATGTCTGAGGAAAGGGATGACATGTTCTGACCTGTGTTTTATGAGAATAACTGGACACAGCGTAGAAAATGGACGGGGAGAGTGAGAGACGGAGGCTCAGGAAGCTATTGTAAAAATGCAGTTTCTGAAGCCACTTCCTCTGCTTACTTATTTGCACTGAACCACTTGCTGGCTTTGTGACTTGGGGTAAGTGACTCAACCTCTCTCAGCCTCAGTTTTTACATTTATACTATGGGAATCGTATTAATGTCACTCAACTCAAGTGGGTTGTTTTGAGGAATAAATGAATTAATACATTTTGAGTTTTCAGATCTGCCCGGCTAATTGTAGCAACCTAACAACCATGTTAGTTTATCATCTCTTAAGGAAGATCAGCTAACAGGGAGGAAAAAGAGGAAATGGGTCTACCCATTCAGATGAGCCCCTTCTTCAGGGGATGTCAAATGCTTCAGGCACCTGCCCCTTCTTCCAGTCGTTAGTATTCAGCCTGACCCTCCCCTCTGAAGCTACCAACACCTTACACCGTTGCCAGGGAGGTAGGTTGCCTTCCTTCCAAATCAAACTGTGGGTACAATGGCAAACACTTCTTACCTGGGCACAAAGATGAGGAGGTGCCATAGGCAAGGACAAGACAACATAGGGAATAGGTTAAGGTCCCCATAGACTCTAATGTCCACTATGACCAGTGCCCAGTTCAACCCTTCAGGCTTTTAAGCTACAAATTACTGTGTGGGAAATGCCAGGTCATCCATGAACCAAAACAAATTGTAATTCCAAATTTTCCATTAACACCCAAAGGGTGAGGTGATACATTTAAATACTGGATTACATTTGCATCCAACAAATACGTGAACTTCCCATGATTTGTTTCATTTCAATGGCTAACCTTTGGGAAACACTCTCTTGAGATGGCTTGTCACTCTTGAACCCTGCTTGGTATACTGACACTAAGGGTATTTTTACTTTTTAATTAGCACTATTGCCAACCCAGAAGGAAGGTCTTGGTGAATCATATGCGTGTACAATGTTAACTGAACCCATAAGGATCTGCTTAGCTAAAGGCAAAGTTCAGATGCTTTGCAGCTGCATTCAACTTGATCTGAAAAGGAATCATCAAGCCCCACCAGCTGTTACACTCTGATGATTCTGAAAACCTAAAAACAAAATAAAAATTTGTCAAATAAATTGACAACTGTTTTCTACATCTTAGGACTACATTGTTTACCTGTGGTGCATAATAATCGAAGGCACCTGCGGAGCTCTGAGTGGTTCTTTGAGGCATGACTAGAATCAGTTCCATAGTGTGTTGGGAAATAACAGGTAACGGATATATGGGGTGTACCATGCAGTAGAATCGGGCTAATAAACACTAATATCACTCTTATTTTATAGATGAGGAAACAAAAGTTCAGAGAAGTTTTTTTTTAAATACCCAAGGTCACTGTAATGGCAAGTTCATCAGTAAGTGGTGAGGTTAGAACTGAAGCCACTATTTGACAAAAGCCATGGGTGTCCTCTCCATGTGGTTACCCACTTATGGCCTCCCTCTGGACAGTAAGTTAATGACAGTCTAACCACTAACATTTGTGTCATGTAGTATACTAGGTGTGCTTAATATAATACCACCACCACCCAATAATCATTATAGCCATCTAGGAGGTGGGAACTGCTCTAATACCCATTTTCAAGATGAGCAAAGTGAGGCATTGAGGAACAAGGTCTCCCAACTTTTTGGTGATAAACTCAGGATTTTCTGCTTCCAGAGCTAAATGTCTAACCTCTTTCTTACTTCAGTATCTAGCGCTGAACTTGGCACCAAGGCAATACCTACTGTTTGATAAATGGATGAGTGCATGAATGACTTACTCCATGAATGACATCTCTGTGAGTTCAGGTACCTCCACAACCACAACATCTGACAAGGTGCCTAGCACATAGTAGGTGCTCAATAAGTGTTTGTGTAGGAATGACTGATGGTATGGCTAAATGCATGCAGACCCTGGGCTCTGATTCCTTTGCAGAAGAGGAAAAGATGTTGTTTGATGATTATCTCCTAAGCCTTTTCTTCCATTCCTGCTCTCCACGATAACCACATAGAAATGCGTGAATAAAATGGCTATGTTGCATCTGGTGTCCTGCTGGATTAGCTTGTGGCCCAGGGGACATTATCGGCGCCAAGGATCATAATCCTTCACTCCCTATCTCTTTGCAAACAGAACTGACAAAACGCTCCCCGGGCTCTCTGAAGTAACCTTCACATTTGTGAACAGCCAGCTTTACATGTTTTCCCCCTGAGTGGGAGTCCCCGTCTCCTCCTCATTTCAGGAAAAGAGGCCAACTTCAGGTAACCGTACCTTTAGCATCACACACTGCATCAGCAGCTACACCCCAGTAATCTGACATGTGTGAAATGAGTCCGCTTATCAAAAAAGAGAGTGCCCAGCAGCTTTTAGGGATGCGGAAGGGGCCTGCTGGTTGCTGCAAATCTCTCACCAGCGCACTGGAGTTTGACACTTAATATTCAAACCCAACTACAGGCTATGTACTCAGAGGATAAAACTCAGTAATAGCACACGGATCCACGGGCTGACAGGCTGAGCATACAAACCTCCAGTGTAAAGACTCACTTAAGAGCTTTCTGCCACAAATGGAGCTGGAGTAGAGAGAGAAAAAAAGAGAGAGACAGACAGGAAAAAGCATGGTCATAGTGAAAACAAGTCAAGGTGGAATCAGCATGAAAATCCCCAAGTATAATCCAGCAATTTGATGGGGGTGGTGGTAGTGGGGGCCAGGAAAGAAACAAAAACTAACTAAACAAACATGTATCTTGCTCATCAATTTGCCTCCTTAAATGATAGGCAATAATTTAAAAACACAGCTCATGCTTCTATTTAAATTCGTGTGTGTTAGTGCTTGTCATTGTCCCCACTGGAGACTCAAAATAAGAGGAACATTTCTGGAATTACACATCATAACAGAGAGATAGCCAAAAGGACAATCTGCTATTTATGTGCCAATTGCCAAAACACAATTTTCCAAACATGCATTAACCTAAGAATTCCCCACACTGTCTAGCTAATTCTATAGCCTCTATAGAATCTCATACAGGGCTTTGCATAAAGTAGGAGCTCAATGATTGCTGACAGGTAAGTGTTAAGTCTAAAAACAGCGTATTCACATTTAGTTGTTTGGGGGTTTTGTTTTTCTGTGTTTTTTGTTTTTTGTTTTTTTTTTTTAAGTAATCTCCACACCCAATGTGGGGCTCAAACTCACAACCCTGAGATAAAGAGCCACATGCTCTACTGACTGAGCCAGCCAGACACCCCAAGTTTTGCCTATTTTATAGAAATTCTGAGCTAAGCCTACTTGGTCTAAATCAGAGACCACAAGCTGGAGGTCGGAGGGGTCACATGTTTGAACTACTCACCACTTAAAACAATTTGCGAAAAAGCTGCCAGCACTTAAAAAAATCAACATTAAATATCTATGATTCTGACTCTTCTTGATAAACCATAATACCCAACCATACTGAGACCATATTTCTGCATAGCAAAAATCCAGTGAGCTGAGTAGTTGATGCTTCCATTAGAAAGACTGTGTATTCTCTCCAGTGCCCACTCCTCTCTAATGCCTCTTAACCACTTCACTCGTGTATTACCTGTTTGGCTTCCAACAGGCATTGGAGTTTTTAATCTCTGCTTTAACTATTTAGAGTGCAAGACAAACATTATTATCTTCATTGTATCCACTGAAATGCTTTCCCTTTACCCTTAAGGTAAAAATGCATGCAATTCTTCCTGTTTTTCCACCATGGAATTCTAGGATGATACAAACCCATCAGGCATACTGGCCACAGGAAGAGAATGAATGGTTGACTCTGATGAAATTCTAAGCAAGTAAAGTGATTTTTCCCTTTTAGCTTTCATTATAATTGCAGAAATGTTCCAAAAAGGGAGAGATCTCATTTGACACACTGAGCTTTGAAAACCATAACTGTGATGATCAAGTGACTCACTTGCATATACAACTTTCAGTGGCTCCCTGCTGCCTACAGAATGCTGGTAAACTCCTTAGCATGGCATCTATAGAATAAGCTCACCTCACCCAACCATCTGGACTTCGTTTCTCTTGACCATCTCATTATGCCCACTACAATCTAGCTACCACATCTCCTAGGTATTTCCCTGGTGTGTCCCACTTCCTTCAATAACTGGCATTTCACTCATCCTATGCCCTTTGGCTGGAATCTCATTCTTTGACCCTTCATATAGGAAAAGCACACCCATGCTTTAAGGTCCAGCACAAGTACCATTTTGCAAGGAAAGTCCTTTCCAGCCCTTACAGGCTAAATGAGTCTCTCTTCCCTTGGGTTTCTATGATCCTGTATCTTAGTGAATGCTTCCACTAAGACACACTAAATGTAGTGTATCTAAATTATCTCATAGTTCTCTAATTCATGATTATTTTCTGATAGATATTTATTGCTCGCCTGTCTCCAAACATACACTGTGAGTTTCTTGAGGGGAAGAAATCATCCAACTTTGGTCCTTACCAATTTTAATGACTGAATTTGCAACAAATATTCAAAGCAGGAGATGATGAGCACAAACACAGTGATAAAGGTATTCAGAAGAGGGGGAGCTTGAATCTTCCTGGGGAAAATCAAAAACAGTCCCATGGGAGACCTAAGTTTTGAGAGGCAGTCTGGTATAGTAACTAAGATGTAGACTCTGAAGCTGAAGTGTCTCGGTTTAAATCCCAAATCCAATACCTCTAGCTATGTATCTGGTGCAAGTTACTTAGTCTCTGTGGGTTTCACTTTCCCCATCTGTAAAGTGATACCATTAATATTGCCTACTAAATAGGGTATAATGGAAATTAAAGATTTTGGCATCTCCCAGTGGGGAAAATAGCATAAATAGAGTCAGGGATGAAGGGAACTTTAGGTGCCCAGAGTTAACAATGCTGTAAACTTTGGTATGTCACTGTGTGTAGCAGAGAACAGGTTGAAACAGGCTGGAGCCAGATCAAAAAGGACTTTGATTGTCAGTGTAGAATTTTTTGAACTGTATTTTGTAATAAGAACTGGAGTGTTCAGGGATGCAGCTCCCAGGCTGAGGTTTAGTTAACCATTTATTTCAGGCAACTTGTTTCATACCCAAATCTAAAGAACTACAAAACTCGTAACAAGGATGTGTAAAGCCACAAGATAGAGTTAATGACTTTTTGACAATGTACAAATAAGACCATTCACCTGGAAGAGGCAAAAATCAGTCCAACTATAGGAATTTTCTGGAATGAGAAACAAATTATCTATGTGAGGTCCCCTCTCCCAACCATTCAGTTGCTTTCTTTTAGATATTCTCTAAAACTCTACAAGGCAAAGCTGTAAGGCCAATAGAAACATGGATATTAACAGGCTGGTTTTAATGTCTGAATATATCTGTTTGACCCTGGATTACTGAGCAATTTTAATTTCTTCGTTAAGTTCTCAAAGATACCTCCCACCAAGGAAAAATTCACATGTAATTAGATTTTCCTTAAAAAAAAAGAAAAAAAAATTCTATAGAACTGTTTCCTCCAATGAGAAGCCATTGGAGGTATTTCCACCAGACTATTCTATGTAAGACTTCGTCGGAAAATGCCAATTTCTTTATTAACTGCGCCTTCCTTAATTTAACACCAAAGTGCAGAGGCACACCAGGATTCACTAATAATGATCATTAAGAAACTTTTTATCCTGTACAATATAGATCTGAACACACACACACACACCCCAACAAAATCTATAGTTTTTAGGACAGACATTCTAAGGAAGGGGAAAAAAGTGAATAAGGCAGGTAGTTTCCACCACCTCCTATGATCTAATCCTCATAAAAGAACGTATTACCCTCATCTCGAAGAATTTAGTTTCTGGTATATCCTAGAGTAGAAAGCATAATGTCCTTCATTTGCAATTGTACATTTTATGCAATAAGAAAAGCTACACCCTCAGCACCATAAACACCTTCAATATTAACTGAGCACCTAGTAGGTACCAAATCCTTTTCTTTTGCCCATATGTGTTAAACTCATTTTAGTGACAACAGGAAAACTGCTATGTTGCTTTTCTTTTAACAATCCACATATTATCTATACTGAAATCATTGCTGTTTATCATTACAATCCATGCTGGTTCTTATTGCATATGTGACTAACTATTACTTTCAGGCAAAGTGGCAGAATTCATGAAAAGGTAGTTTTTAAATGCAATAATCCAAGCCACATTTCCCTCCTTGTTGTGTAAAAATGCTGTGGCCACAATTTTCCACATTTCTAAACCTCTTTCCCTCATTTTGCTTAAAAGCACTGGTTATCTCTTATGATCTTGTTGCCTTTTCTCTACATTCTCCTAGTTAAGCTGTTATATTTCCATTTCATTTTCAACTATCAAAGGTATTCAGATTTCCCTGATCTCCCTTCTCTTTCTACACTGCTTCATGAAATCATTATTCTCTTATTGTGGGCTGATTCTTCATATTACTTATTCAATTTGCTCTCTTTTACCAGTGGCCTTAAATCCTTAGTACATTCAGAAGACATCTGCATTATTTTGTTCCTTCAAATTGCCTGGGAAGGCATTTTCCCCAGAATGCATCAATCCCTACCTTTTCATTTTATAATTCTTACTCATTGCAACTTCTTGTATTGCACTTAGCTATGTTTTAAGTCAAGATTAGTATTGTGGATTAGACTGATGCTGGACAATGCCAGACATGCTAGAAGATGAAAAGGTGATCAATTAAAATGGCATGAGACAGTAGCATTCTAGCAATTTCCAGTGAACAGCTACAGTTCTGTAACATAAGCCACGGGTAATCTCAAGAATGTCTTCCTCCCTGTTACTGCTGTGGTTAAAATGGGAGCTGATTAGGATGGTGCCCCCTAGTGTCCAAATTGAAATGAGTGACTTCCTCACTTCCTTCCTCTCTAACAAAAGATACGTTGGTGGGGTTTTATTTTTTGTACCAATCAGAGGTGGAGGGTTAACTTATTCCTTCAATCTTTATCCACCCTTCACAACAAATCTATGAAATAATGCATCCGTGACATTTGCAAAGAAAAATTCTACTGTTCAGAGATTGCTAAATTGTGTGATTTGAAGGAAAAATCATCCCCATTACTAAACAGATGAGTATATTTCTTTGTTAATCTAAAAATAATCGCCCAAAATTCATTTTACAACTTGCACACACAGGGCATCACTGGTAAAAACTTTAAAAGTTCATTCTGTTCAAAATCTGGACCTACATTTATTTGTTACTTACCTTTCTCAGACTACTGGGAGCTAAAGCAAATGGTCTGTACTCTCCTGTGGGTGACTGAGTATTAATGAGGAGCATTACCTTGAAAACTAATGTCCAAGAATTACTAATGGTTCCAGTAGACCTTAAAGCTTCAAGATTCCAATTCAGCCATTCTAAGCAGGGATTACCAAAAGTGTGTTCTAAAAATTCACCCCAGCACAGAGCCATATAGAGATATACGCCACTACCTGATTACAAACATAAGACCTTGCTTCAGTGATGGAAGCTGTGACAACATGCAGTAGACAGAGTGCTTGACAGCATGAGCTCGAAACAAGAAGTCCTGAATTGAAATCCCAACTCTGCTTTTTCTAGAAGTACAATTTTAAATCCATTATCTTACCTCACTGAGATTCATTTTTTTTCAACCTATAAAATAGAGATCATAAAAACCATAATAGTACTGATCATAGGATTTTCACGTGAATTGGAATGAAGTATACATACAGTTGGAAGTATGTTGAATGGCACTCATATGCTCAAAACACTTGCTACTCAGAGCGTGGTCCTTGGGTTGACTACATCCTATCTTTGAGAGTTTATTAGAAATGGTGAATCTCAGGCTGTAACCCAGATCTGCTGAATCAGAATCAGCATTTAATCTCCTAGGTTACATGTTTACACAATACAGCTTGAGAAACACTTCTTTAAGTACCTTTTTATATCATTCTGCAAAGCATTGTTAACCACAAACATTTTCTCCATAAATCTCAGCAACACGGAGGTGAAATTTTAGGGAGAAATTATTTTCCTTTCCATACACTGAATCAGAGCATATACATCTCATCAAGCGCCACACAAAGCTAAGAGTTACATCAAGTCACAAAGTGGGATATAGTGGTCACTTTAGTGTTTTTCTAAATACCTTATAGATGCCTGTTTATAGACACAAAGGTTTGGAGTATGCAAAATGCACCAATATGTAACACTGCCTATTTTTCTTTAACAAGAAATAGAAGCTTAATTTTGTATAGGAAACAGGTGTGAGTCAAATTGGCTGTCTCATCAGATTTTAAGTTCTACCAATACTTTCCATAGATGTTTCTAGCTCAGAACAATAGCTTGATAATTTTGGAGTTTTTCCACATATAAGCAAATATTCTTAATTGTAGACATTCACATGATAAGAAGTGGAGAAAAGTTTTAACATGTTACTTCATAAGATATGGTATACTTGTATATGTTTATGTGTGTGGGGGTATATGTATACCCACATATATACTTTGAGCTTAGAATCTACAAAGATTGCTATTTCCTTCTTCCTATTAAATGGTTAGTCATTGAGCAAATGTCATGAAAGCCCAACTATATGCCAGGCATTGCACTGTGTTAGCAGTAGTGTGAGAAATGTTGGATGAAACCCACGTGACTGTGAATGCTGCAGTATTTGGTATTGTAATCATATGCCTATCACTGTGTCTGACACACAGTAGGCACTTAAAACACATCCACTGGCTAATTTAATGAATACCATATTGGCATACACCAATTATAGTATAGGACTGTTAACATGTTTGTTTTCTACTGAAAAAAAACCAGCTTAATTTCAACTCTGAACAGATGGATGAGATAGAGCAAGCAACACCATGACTATTTTTGGTGACACTAGGCCATTTTAAATATGGATTAGTCACTTTGTTCCCTTAACCCTCCATTTCAACTAGAGAATGGTAAATTTATTGAGTTCACTCTTCAAGACAGAATCTGTATGCAAGTGTGTTTTCTGTGGCTATCACTTATAACGACTGAATGACTTACAACATCCTTAGATGGGGTGTTCAGATTACCATGGGCTTCATTGTTCCTTTATCATTTTATACCCAGCCCAATTCAAAATTTGCAGATAGCTGTAGGCATTTGAGTTTGCATCCCTTTGACCTAATTCCCCAATTTGTTTATTTTGATTCATTCATTCAACTATACCTTGCCAGTTAACTCTGTGCCACCCACCACCCTAGGTGTGGAGCAAATATTGCCATGATTAGGAAAGACATGATCCTTGCTCTCACAGAGCCTGAATTCTAGTGCAGAAATGTAGAGACAGAACAAAGAAATAAACAATATCATTTAAGGTAATCAAGTCCCTCCAAATCTGGTCTTCCGTGTATCAAAGCTTATTGGATAGGATGCATTGGAAGTATCTATCACCCAAGGCATATGTTCCCAGGGCAAACATCTGCTACTCAGATGAAGCTATCTGGGGAGTCACCTTCCTTCTTTTAGGGCAGCCTCAGAGAATTCTCTAGTCCAGTGGGCAAATAAAAGGACTCTAATGCAAACTACCACCAGCACAATAGGCATCTGTTCAGAGTCCATTTAGGGCCATGGATAAGTCAGATATCACTAACTAAGGATATGACTGCTATCTCCCAGAACTCACAAAATGTAAGTTCACATTACTCATGACCATGGGTTCATCATCATAGTTACAATATCAACTATGAGACTGCCATATTCTAAGTGTAATAAATATATTATTGCTAATCCCTACAATACTCATGAAAGCAGGTACTAGCATCTTCAACTTATTAAGGAGAAATGGAGGCATAGACATTAAGTAACTCATCCAAGGCAACCAGGAAGAAGGAAGGACATCAGCTTGGATGCACAGTGAGGTCAGTCATTTCAAAAGTTCTCACACATGTGGAGCACCTGGGTGACTCAGTCAGTTGGGTGTCCAACTCTTGGTTTCAGCTCAGTCATGATCTCATGGGTTGTGGGATCGAGCTTCATGTTGGGCTGTGCTCAGCGGGGAATCTGCTTGGAAATTCTCTCCCTCTGCCCCTCTCCCCACTCATTCACATTCTCTCTTTCTCTCTCTCAAAAAGATAAATAAATCTTTAAAAAAATAAGTTCTCACACATCTCTGTCAAGACTTCTGAACTTTTCACAAGTTACTCACTGGGAATGTGTCATTAATGATAAATTTTAAAATATAAGAAGACTTGGCATTCAGAGCCCTTTGCATGAGAAGAAAACGGTGGGGGGCTAAAAATGGACTCCAGGACCAATGTCAGAGGAGCCCTCCTGCTGAGACTCAGGCTCTCTAGAATTATTCAGAGTGTTTCTTTGTAACATAATTCAGCATTTCCCCTGGAAAGAAGACCATACCCGAACATTTATTATCGGTGCCAAAACAGTGTATAATTAATATTTTGTGGCAATGCAGTCACCTGCCTTAATGTTTACTCTAACAATATTAGCTTGGTTTGAAATAAATAATGCTTCACCGACTGTGTGTTATCCCACTTTTAGACAAGAAGCTTCAATTTATTTAATTATGTGACTGATGATTTATTGTTGCATTCTTCCTTGGGTTACATGTTGTGTTAATGGGCCATCAATGTAAATAAGGTGCTTTTTGGTAGAATCCAACATCTTCAATACAACAGAGCTTTCACAAAGAGAAGAGTAGAGGAATGGATTCTACCTAGAATCAAAGTCTTCCCCGATGTTGCTAACAGACCCTATCCTCCTTTCATGGCCATGGAGACCACAGAAGTACAAAGATTGATGTGCTAGGACTGGGGGGCAGGATAAGCAGGGAGGAGATCCAAGCCCAAGTGATGGTCATTTACATCCTTAAACAAAAACCTCTCACCAGGAGGAAGGGCAGAAACTATAATACATTTAAGGGAGTATGAAGCCAAGAACATAGACATATCTCTTATTGTGCATAGAATCAATACTCAGCAACACCCAAGAGGTGTTTGGAGGATGAAAACCCTTACCCATATATAGGATGTGTAATTTCAGGGTGATTGGCACCCATGGACTGAGAAATATACCGTCATTGTGAATACTGTACTTATCTGTACCACAATAAATGGTCTCTATCCCTTTTTATTCAGCTCACATGCCCTCCAAATTCACATTTACAGAAATAGTCTTAAATTTTCCATTCTATGATCTTTTCCATACTTCTAATAAAATGCCATTTTCATGGTGGCTTATGCAGAATTTACTTCCTACTTTGCTTAATATATTTAGTATCTGGTATTCTAAATTTGCAAAATAACAGAAAGTCCCCCACCCCAGTATCACTGTGACACAGCCTACAGTATTTTTAGGCATTATTTTTAATTTTCCTTTTTCTTTTTTCTTTTTCTTAAATCCCTACAGTTAGGTACTGAAATGAAACTACAATGGTAAAATCAAAATTTCTGAGGCTTCCTTGCTTTCCTCAGTGTGAGCCTACCCAATTTTGTATGTTTCTTTTAAACCTCTGTTTCTGTAAATTCCCCCTATGCCCTGGGGTTTTATGTGTCAGGCAAGGGAATAAGAAACATACTAGCCATTTGAAAGTGTATTTGTTTTCACCCCAGCTCAAAAATTGCAGTTAATAAGTCTTTAATAAGAAGAACAATGTGTTCTCTATACACCCCTATATAATGTGAATGGAGTCTCAATACCTCTAAAATACCCCAGCATGTATAGCACTTACCTGAATACCAATGACTGATCAAGAAAAATAATTTCCATTCCCAGCAGAGCTTCTGAGGTCAGGGGCATTCTGCTCGATGATTGAATAGTTGTTCAGTTTACAAGGTGGCATGAAAGAAACCAAGGACTTCTCTGCCTTTTGGAATCATGCCCAACTTGTCCTGACTCAAGGAAAACACTAACACCATATTAAAAGCTATAAAATGTTGTTGTGGTTTCTTCCTCCAGCATACAGATTGGAAAACGGCATTAAGTGAATGGAAACATTTGCCCTAACTCTGTAACATGCCCACTTGCAATTCCTCAAACCAGCATCTTCAATACCGGTTCTGAATGTCATGTTTCATCTGGGCAGGATAGTATATGCTAGGGCCTCATTAGCACAGTGACTCTTCCAACTACTGGCAGCTTACCAGCAAGCATCATTGGTGTTTGCTTTAGGTACAGGTGTGAACTGGTTGAAAATTGATTTCTGAACTACCCCTAGGCAGTCCTGATGGCTTAGGCAAAGAGATTGAGCGAACTAGTTAATTTCAGTGCCATTAGTGAAGCCAAAGAATGAAAAGGGATAAAATTGCAAGAGAAATTATATTTTCTAGCTGCTAAGTAGATAATATGAATAATGGGGTGAAATGATTACCATCCACCATTTGAGCACCAATGGCCTAGATGTTGTGCGAGTCTAATTAAGAGCCAATGCTCTTTAGGGAATAACATTAAAAACAAGCACAGGAGAAGCTGTTTCCCTCCATCCATTCTAATACTCCACTAGGATCAACATAAAGAATTTCTTATCTACATCGTAGCCATGCACTTGGAAAACCTTCCCTTTCTCTTTCCCTCCAAATAAGAACAGCTTCAGGAACAAAGTTGGTTTTGTATTAGACAAGACAGGAGTAGGCAATAAATTAAAAATGCCACTGAATATAATTTGGCCATATCTCTGCCACTCACTGTCAAACCACAGAGGACTTACCAGAGATATGCAACTACTAATTAGAGGATTGTAAAGAAAGAAAGGAGAAGTATGAACCTGTGTATATGTATTCATTGTGGATCCCTCTACAATGTGTCACTGTGAATCCCTGTCACTCCTAGACTAATGACACACAGAGAGATGTGGATGAACTGATGCAATAGCTAGGGAGTTAGTCATCCTTCCTGGTATTAAAATCACCCAACTTTTAAGGGTATGTTCATTTTTTTCCTGTTTTTGATGCTGCATGATACCTGTATATACTATTTGAAGTTCAGCCAGTGTAACCAAACCAAGAAAATGGACCTCTGGTTGTTCATGTTTCCATTACAATTGCAGAATCTGCTTGAGAAGAAATGGGATAAACTAGAATAAACAGAAAATTTCATCTATTCTCTGCAATATAAAATAATAGTTAGGAGTGATGATTTTAGTGTCAGGTAGATGTTGGATCAAATCCTGGCTTAGTCACTTTGCAACAGTGTGACAATGTACACAAACCACTTAATTTCTTAAAATGTTGATTCTTTCAACTGAGGCTACTAGTGCCTACCTAACAAGTAGGATGTAAGAGTGGAATGAATGAGACAATGCACGCAAAATGCTTAATGAAGTATCGGGCGCAGAGAAAATGCTCAATAAATAAGTAGGCCTTGTTATTAGGCAAAGCTTGCTCTCCGTGGTTCTGAAAGTCTTCCAGGTTGACAGAAATCTGATAGATTGCTTAAATATTCCTCAAGAGAAAAGGGCATAGTCAAAGGAATGGAGAAGGCCCTGAAGTCATACCCGGATGTCAAATTCGCTGTTCAAAAAAGGAGACAAAAATCACCCTGTTAAAATTCCCCCCTAGATGTTTCACTTCTAGATTACACCATGTCCATCTGTCTCCAGGATTGGGCATGCTGGTCTATGCACAATCTGGGACTGTTCCCAAGAACTAGTCAATACTTGTGAATTTAGATGAAGATAGCTTCTCCCAAAATTAAAACTTAGAGGTGATACCTTTAATTCAGAACTTTTACTTCTCGGCATATGGAGATAATATTCTTTCTCTACTCAGAGGCAGTTAATAACTTACCATACATAGAAAATAGGTCCTTGTTTTGCCTGATAATAAATGCTTACCCTATTTCTGTCCCTATATGCCCATTATGGTCTAATGTCCTTCCACTTTACATTCAAGTCAGGTAAGCAAGGCAGCTTAGGTCAAACTGCCTACGTTCCAATCCAGGCCACTTCACAGAGGAGCAGTGATATGTGGGCAGGTTTGGTTTATTTGTTTGTTTGTTTTTGTTTTTGTCTTAAATCATTCTAACCTTCATGATCCTCAGGTGCTTTCTATGAGGATTCATAAGAAATGCATATAAAGTATCAATATTATTATGAGACTCATTGAACACTCAAGGAATGACTGCTACGGTTATCAATATTGTTATTACTATTACCACCAGTACTGCTATTCCTTACTCAGCACTGCCATATAAAACAAAGTCCCCACTCCGTGCTGAGCTCCTTTGCTCTGAGTACTTCCCTCCCTCTCTGCTATAATTCAAGAACAAAACCCTGCAAGGCCCACACCTTCAGTGAAACTGTTTCTCTCCTGACATATTCATGGTGATTTTCTCATGTACCTATTTGCCAACATGACCTATTATTTTAAAGTAGGGGCTCCAGAGTCATTTTGTAATCTCCTAGCTCTCCCACTCCCATGCTGAGTGACACTGACTAGTCAGTGTATATAACGTCTCCGAAATTTCCTTTCCTCATCTGTAAAATGGGATCATAACAATGCCTATTTCATAAGGTTATGGCAACAATTCAAGCAGATATTTGTAAATTGCCTGTCCCAGCATCTGGCACAGAGTAAGCATCTCTGAATGTTCGCTGCTCAATATAACTCATATCTTATTACATCCCCCACCAGATGTTCAATAGATGTTAGCTCTTTTGACGTTTCCTGTGTCAATGGGCTATCAACATGCAGATCTAATTATAGACGTTAGATTGACTATTCTACTAGATACAATTTATATATAGATATATATATATATAGACTTAAAGTAAAAAGAAATAGCCACCTACTTTACATATGAAGGTGTAGACACGCTGGCTTGTTCTTCGGATTTCCTGTTCATAAGCAACTACACATTCAATGCAGTCAAAACCTTTCAGATGTGCCTCGTTTGGGTACTGACTGAGATGGACACGTAGACTACTACATTTCCAACCCTAATTTTCTCCTGCAATGAATTTTGATTATATAATTTCCCTCTTAATTACTTCTGGCAATACCCCTGCTCATGGGGCTAAACAATGTCACGGCCACCTTCCTGTTTATATCACCTAAGTGCCTCTGCACTTGTGCCCTCCTTTAGATGCTGCTTGGATGAGCTACGCAAATTCCACACCTTTAATCTCTCCTCATAAATCAAACCTTCCCTTCCCTTAATCTGCTTCCCTCTCTGTTGCCAACCTTTCCCCAATCTGTCTCCATCTTTCTCCTACTGAAGCTACCAGAAATAAATGCTACAGACTAGAGGTGGGTGAGCTGATGGATATGAAAGAATGAAAAAAGGAAGAGACTGGAAAATGGAAGGAGAGCAGGCAGAGAGGCAGCCCCAGAATTTGTGCAGAAGAATGATGGAGGTAGGCTCTGTATCTGGGAGACTGTAGCTTATCTCGCTCAGGCCATGGAATAAGGGAGAGCCTCTGGGATAACACCACAGAAACCTGTGCAGAATGTTGGTGTGTGCTCTCCTATCACTCTGGTTAGTATTTGTTCTTGTGGTTTTTCTTACCAGCTTCATGTCAGGATTCCCTTTATTTCTCTCTCCCTAACCCCCACCCCCAAAAGGAATTAGCCTGTCTTTTCCAAGTTTAATTTCATTTTAATCATTTCTGCTCATATTTCCAATCTGTTTAGGGTAGGCTTGTGTACTGTCATCAGTCCACACTCCTGTTTGTAACACCTTCCAATTTAATATTGTCTGCAAATTTCATTAGCATGCAATTTACTTTCTTTTCCAGATCATTTAAAAAAAAAAAAAAGGCCTCACCTAGCCCAAGCTGTTATGAATCTCTCCTCCATTCTCCCCAAATCTGGGCCAAGTGGGAATATTATCATTTACCATTATCTTTTGTTTATAATCTTTCAGCCAGATTTCGTCTAAGCCAATTAGAACTAATCTTGATGGCAAAAGAAAATTCAAATAAATAAAATCAAACCCCAATATCCAAAGCCTCACTCAAGAGCAAAGATATAGCATGGTCAATGGTCAATATTTTGTTTATGTATCACTTCTCCATAGTAATCTTCCATACACTTTCAGTGCTCTTTCCTCAAGGCCAGTACAGAATTAGATCTGTCTTTATGAGAATTTCACAAGTACATCAAAGGGATTAAATCCATCAGTCCCAATTGTTTCAAGTTTCCATGGAATCTTCACCTCCTGTGGTATTTTCAAACTCCAAGGGGGCAGGGCACTTTTCTGCAGAGGAAGCTCTTTACAAAATATCAGAGACTTACTTCTTTAACTTGTGATGCTCAGGAACCCACGGTCTCCCCTAAAGTAGAAAGTTTTTGCCACCAGCCTTGGTACTTGGCATGTGCTAGTTAACGAAGTTCTATTTATGGCTTTAATGAGGATAAAACAGCCATTTCTTAGCTAGGTGCCAGATACAGAGATTGATAACAAGATTAATCCTAATATAATTCCCTTAATAATGGCTAAAAACCACTCAAGTACCTTAATACATCAAGATGTAAATGTTTTATAATACCCATAAACAGTCTCAGAACCTAATAGAGTTAATTCCACTAAGATTGAAACAAGTGAGAGGTGGTGCAAAAATCAATTTGGCTTCACCTCCAATGATTTATCACCACCACCCCCAGGATCAATTAATTTTTCACTAAGAAAACGTCTAATGAAATTTTAGAACAAAGGAATGGCAAATAAAACACCAACCTTGATTCAGACTCACATAATGGGTTAGACATATTTCAAGTTTCATGATGATAAAAAAAAGTCTAAATGAAAATCACCAATAATTTAAGATTTAATATCAAGAATAATGTGTTGAGCTCCTGATATAAACCAAAATAACAGCCACCTGCTCTGTCCTAAGTTATATACAAATTCTCTACATTTTAAATTACAGATAAAGGTTTATGAGGGAGTGGGGAAACACGGTGTCACTTTTTTACATCCTAAAAATAAAAGAAAATCTTTGTAAAGACACAAGATAGTAAGAAATAGCTCAAAAAGGAATTCATGAATAATGATGAAATTGTCACCTTTTTGCTTTTTGGCCCCATTTAGACTCACTAACCCTGAAAGTAAAGTGCAATTTATTAAAGTAAGAAGCAATGCATAGATTTATGCTCTATGCAATCAACCTCAACTCTGCTTGGGTTGTGCCTCCATTTTTTGCTGAGCTTCACAATTTCCCTTGTTTAGAGGAAAAAAAAAAAAGAGCACAGACGAACTTCTCAGGGAAAGGAATCATTCTTAAAAGGAAGGATTTTAAGGTGAACATTTACTCCCCAGCACTGGGGCAAGAAATTGCCTGAAACGAATCATCCCTGAAAAGGGGACTGAGCCAAAAGGGGTGATGTGGTCACAAAGTACATGACTGCAAATTTACCATCCCTCTTTATGGCTTTCCATAAAGTCCCTTCAAGCAAAATGGCAAAGAGACGCCCCATTTATACAGCATAAAAATTAAGTGACTAATGGGCTATATCCAATGAACTCCTACCCACTTACAAACTATGAGAACTTCAAATTTTAATTCATTCAGCTCAAGGAGGCAGCAGAACATCATCACCTACCCAATGATTACTTGAAATTAAATTTCTGGCCAAGTAAAAGTGAGCCGTGAAAGACAGTCCATGAGGGTAACCGTATTTCTTCAAGGGCTTAACAGCACTATTGCTCCATCCACAAAAATCAAGTTTCTAAAGTCACCTCAGTCAGAGTGTTTTATGTTTCTATCACAGGTCTTAAACTGCCAACCCTCTGCCCTATACTCCACATTCAAAAATATGGGATCCAAAAAGTTTTATACAGCACACATAACCCAAAGAGTCAGTATATTTTCCTAGAACTACATAACTGATTTATGATGATACAATTTATGAATCATTACAAAACATGTATTATTTTTTTAGTCATCAACAGTTAAGTTACATGTATTAGAGTTCTCTCGAGAAGGGATTGTTTTTGTTTTACAAAGTGACAACAATTGTCCCAGAAGGCAAGAGTTTGTTTCCTAATCCTTCCGGAAAAATAAGTTTATTTAAATTAAACTCACTCAACAAATTTTTCAACAAATGGTTATTGAACACCTGCCATGTGTCAAGCACTGCTCTAAGAACTGAATATAAAGCATGAAACATGATGAGTGCGGTCCCTATCTTCACAGAGTGTCCATTCCAGTAAGGAGCAGAGATAACAAGCAAATAAAAGAAATAATTACAGACTGCAATAAGTGCTAGGCAGGAGATGGACAGGATGCTCTGATAGAGAATAACAGGACAGAACAGGGCTACTTGGGAAATAATGTGACATATCTACATAATCTATTAATGCATGGGATAAAATTAAATCCAACATTAGAAAAAGACATACAATCATCCAACACATATTTATTGCCTAATTAGCATGTCTCTAAAACAGATAAAGTATGAAAGCCTATCGTGTAATAGTCCATACATTTGATGTGTTTATCTAAAAAGATTCTGAGCATGGTTCTGAGGACTGTAACATAATCACAGCTTCCCTTTTCCTTTGAGTTACCTCCACTTATCTTTTTCTTCACTGCATGTGAAGAATTATTCATTTAATGAGGGGTGATATTTTAGAGAAAAAATAATTTTTAAATCCATTCATTTCCATCCCCTCCAACAATAAAAAACTTACCACATGCAAAATTAAAATATACTATAAAATTATAATAACAAAAAGTGTGTAGCACCAACATCAACACATGAATTAATGGAAAAGAATATATAGAAACCAATTCTAGCACATGTGATAATTTAGGATATAATACAAAACTGTCATCACTAACAAGTTGTGGGTGGAGATGGGGGGAGAGTAAGAATTTGGTGAACGGTGCTGAGAAAAATGTTTAAAATATTTGGTGGAATTATTATATTATTCCTTCTATATTTCACAATCTTAACTACCCTCACTATATTAATTGGCAGCAAAAATAAGTGCTTGCTTCTATTTCTTGATAATATTTTCTATGCCAATTATGTCTACTTAATGAAAAGCACATTTTTATTTATATGCCCCTTACATTATTATAGTAAATAATATAGTACCATCCTGAGTGCACAATGGGAAAAAATATGGACTTTAGAATTATATATACCAGATTTGAGTCCCACATCTGCTATATCAAGCACATCTGAACACATCACTTAACCTTTTTACAGTTTTAACACCCTCATACACAAAAGGAAAGTAAAGGTGTTACTAATTCCTGTTCTACAGGGTAGTTTTGAGACTCCAATGAGTTAAGATGTGTGACAAAATTCTGTGAGAAGTAAAGCACTGCATAAATATCAGTAGTCATTATTACAGTTAAGTGTTCAATAAATGTTTGCTGATTGAAAGATATTAATTTTACAACCCCTGAAGCTTGACTAAAATAATCCCATGGATGTAGGTGTGTGAACACACTTGGACTGTGTTACATTGGGATAAGAGTGCTAAGACAGCATGGCCCTCACTGCAATGGACATGAATGGGGCACTCTGTAGGGGCAAGGCTGCATACTCCATTTTGCCCTCTAAGCCAGAGGGAGAGAACACCTCTCAGCTAAGAGTTTCACAACATGGGGTCTCTTGAGTGTTTCAGTCTGTCTGGTATGCATTCCTGCTCTACATAGCTGGTGCTTCTCATCATTTGTAAATTAATTTAAATGCCACCTCCTCAAATAGGCATTCTCTGAACATCCTATCTACCTAAGTCCAGTTGTCCCCCATCTGTTCATTCCCTTCATAGCGCTTATTATTTTTAACTTTATAAATATTCTTTTTCAGTTAACCTTTTTATTTTAAGGTAGTTGTAGATTCACATGCAGTTATAAGAAATAAAGAGAGATCCATGTGCCCTTTACTAGGTTTCCCCCTATGGGGAGGTTGCAATATTGAGACAGTATATAAAGTCAATACAATCGGGCGCCTGGGTGGCTCAGTCGTTAAGCAACTGCCTTCGGCTCAGGTCATGGTCCCAGAGTCCTGGGATCGAGTCCCACATCGGGCTCTCTGCTCTGCGGGAAGCCTGCTTCTCCCTCTCCAACCCCCCCTTGCTTGTGTTCCCTCTCTCACTGTGTCTCTCTCTGTCAAATAAATAAATAAAATCTTTAAAAAAAAAAAAAATCAATACAATCAAGATTGGCACCCTTCCACCCACATAAGGATTCCTCAGGCTGCCCTTTTCACAACTATACCCACTTCCCTCCTGCTCCCACCCCCTCCTTAATCCCTGGCAATGAACATTCCATTTTCCATTTCTACAATTTCGAAATCTCGAGAAATCTATATAAATTTTATCATACTATATGCAACCTTTTGGGATTGAATTTTTACATTCAGCACAGTTCTCTGGAGATGCACCCAGGTTGATACACGTATCAACAGTACCTTCTTTCTTTATGGCTGAAGAGTATCCCACGGTATGGACGTACTACTGCTATGTAACCATTCACCCACTGAAATAAATCTGGGTTGTTTCTGTTTTGAATAAAGCTGCTATAAAATCTGTGTACAGGTTTAGTGTAAACACAAGTTTTCATTTCTCTTGGATAAACACCAGGAGGACAAGTGCTAGGTTGTATGGTGCCTGCATGCTTAGTTTTTAAAGAAATTGAAACTATTTACCAAAGTGGCTTTACCGTTTTACATTACTTTCTTTCTAGCAATGCATGTATGCACAATCCAATTGCCAGTGCTGGCATTCACTACTTTTTATTTTAGCCATTCTGACAGGTGTGCACTGATCTCACCTTACATTTTTAATCTGCATTTCCCTAATGGTTAATGATGTTGAACATCTCTTCAGGTGCTTACTTGCCATCTGTATATTCTCTTCCGTGAAATGTCTCTTTATGTCTTTTGTCCACTTTCTCACTGGTTGTTTGACTTTTTATGGTTGAGTTTTGAGGGTTCTTTATATGTACGGATCTTTTGGAAAAGTTTTCTCCAAGCCTACAGCTTGTCTTTTCATCCTCTTAATAGGGTGTTTTGCAGAGAAAAAAAATAAATTTGATGAAGCCCAATTTATCATTTTTGTTATTTTATGGATTGTGCTTTTGGTGTCAATTCTAAGAACTCTGCCTAGCTTAAAATCTCAAAGATTTTCTCTTCTTTTTTTTCTAAAAGTTTTATAGTTGTATGTTTTACATTAAAGTTCAGAAACCATTTTGAATCAGTTTTGTATAAGATATGAAATTTAGGTTGAAGATGGATTGGTTTCCCAATTGTTCCAAGGAAAGGAATTGAAAGGATATCATTCCTCCATTGAATTGCCCTTTTTTCTTTGTCAAAAAGACTATTTGTGTAGATCTATTTCTGGGTTCTATATTCTGTTTTATTGACCTATGTGTCTATCCTTCTGCCAACATCGCAGTCTTCAGCTATATGATGTCTTGAAGTCAGGTGGACTCATTTTTCCCACATTATACTTCTTTTTCAAAATTGTTTAACTATTTTAATTGACCACCTTTCCATATATTTTGAGGATAATTTGTCTTTATCAACAAAAATTCTTAGTGGAATTTTCACAATAATTATATTAAACTTGTTTATCAATTTGGGGAGAATTTTCATCTTTATTGTGTCATTTTCCAATACATGAACATAGTAAATCTCTCCTTTAACTTTTTAAAAATTATTTTTATCAGCATTTTATAGCTTTCAGAAAACAAGTTGTATACATATTTTGTTAAAATGTTCACCTAAGTATCTTTTTTGAGTCACTAGAAATGACTTTAATTTCCATGTCCAATTTTTCAGATAGTTTTTTTTTTTTTTGTCATGAATGGCTGTTAACGTTCATCAAATGTTTTTTTCTACATTGATTCCTACGATCAAGTGATTTTCTTCTTCAGCCTTTTAATAAGCCTTTTAAATACACTGATTTAATTGTGAATACTGACCCAGTCTTACATCCCCCAGAATAAATTCCACTTGGTCGAGGTGTATAATTCTTTTTCTATATTGTTGAATTCTATTTGCAAATAATTTTTTACAGACCCCAAAAATACGTTTTTATGTCTATGGCCATGGAGGATATCGGTCTACAGTTTCCTTTTTTTTGGACTGACTTTGTTTGATTTGGGTATCTGGGTAATAGTAGCTTCATAAAATGAACTGGAATGTGTTCCCTTCTGTTTCCTAGAAGAGATTACATATAATTGGTGCTAATTCTTCTTTAAACATTTAGTAGAATCCTCTGATGAAAACATCTGGTTCTGGAGATACCTTTTTTTTTTTTTGAGTTTTTAAATTATTAATTCTATGTCCTTAATAGTTACAGAAACATTCAAAATATCTATTTCATATTAAGTGGATTATGGAAGTTTGTGTTTTACAAGGAAGTGGTCCATTTCATGTATGTTGTCAAATGAATGCATGTAGAGTTGTTCATAGTGTTCACAGCATTCCCTGATTACCCTTTTGACATCGGGCAAGGTCTGTAGTGATAGTCTCAGTTCCATTCTTGATATTGATCATTTGTGCCTGCTCTTTTTCAATTTTGCTAAGGGTTTGTCAATTTTTTTGATCTTTTCAAGGAGCCAGCTCTTCATTTCATTGATTTTCCTTTATTATGTTACTGTTTTCAATTTCATCGCTTTCTGCTTTTATCTTTATTACTTCCTTCCTTATTTGCTCTGGGTTGATTTTGCTCTTCTTTTTCTAGGTTCTGAAAGTGGGAGCTTAAACTATTGACTTAAGGCTTTTCTTCTTTTCCAATGTATTCATTTATTGCTATAAATTTCCCTCTCAGCACTCCTTTAGCTGTGTCCCACAAGTTTTCAGGTTATATTTTCATTTTCATCCAGTTCAATATAATTATTTATTTCCCTGGAGACTTCCTCTTTAGCCCATAAATTTTTCAGAAGTGTGTTGTTTAGTTTCCAGGTGCTTAGAGATTTTCCTATTCTGTACCTGTTACTGATTTCTAGTTTGATTTCACTGTGGTCAGAGAACACACTTTGTATGGTTTCAGTTTATTTTAAATTTGTTGAAGTTTGTTTCATGGTCCAGAATATGATCGGTCTTATTATATGTTTAATGGACACTTCAGAACATGTATTCTGTTGTTGGTAGATGGAAAGTTCTATAACATTGGATAGACACCGTTGATTAACGGTGGTTGAGTTCTTCTTTATCCTTGTTTATTTTTAGTTTTAAGTTTTTCTTCTTATTTATTTTTATTTATTTATTCATTTGAGACAGAGAGAGAGAGAGAGACAGAGAGCATGAGCATGGGAGAGAGGCAGAGGGAGAAGGAGAAGCAGACTCCTTGCTGAGCTGGGAGTGCAATGCAGGGCTCAATCCCAGGACCTGGATATCATGACCTGAGCCGAAGGCAGATGCTTAACCATCTGAGCCACCCAGGCACCCCTAGTCTAAGTTTTTCTTAACTGGTAGTACACTGGTGTTTAAAGTCCCTAACTTTAATTGTGGATTTTCCTATCTCTCCTTTTAGTTCTTTAATTTTTTGCTTCACATATTTTTCAGTTCTGTTGTTTAATGTATGCACATTTAGGATTGCTATGTTCCCTGTTGGACTGACACTTTTATATTCATTATAACCATTATATTCTGTCTCTCTTGGTCTCTGGTAATTTTTTTTGCTCTTCAGTCTACTTTGTCTGATACTAACATAGTTATTCCTACTTTCTTTTTATTGGTTTTGCATGATCTCTCTTTTTCCATTCTTTTATTTTCAAATCTACCTATATAATTAAATTTGAAAGCAATTTCTTACAGACAGCATATAGTTGGGTCATGTATTTTAACAATCTCTCATTTAATTGTTGTATGTAGACGATTTACATTAAATGTAATTACTGTTACATTAATGCTTAATTCTGCTATTTTTTCTGTGTTATCTGTTTTTTCCATTTTCTTTTTTCTTCCTTCCTCTGAATTACTTGCATATTTTTATTAATACATTTTAATGTATTAATAAATTAATTTAAATTAATTTAATGTCTACAGTGTCTTTGAGCAAATTTCTTCTTATAGGTTATTCTAGTAGTTGCTCTGGGTATTATGTTATACACACACAACTTACACAGTCTACCTCCTGTAATCATTTTAGCAGATTGAGTGAAGCACAGAAATCTTACCTCCTTTTACCTTCTCTCATTTATAGCATAATTATCTTAAATATTTCTACTACATGCATTTTGAACCACATCAGACTATGTTACAATTTTTGCTTCAACCATAAAGTATAATTTTGAAAACACTAGATTTTTGTGGCATTTATCCCTATTTTTGTCTTCTTCCCTCCTAATGTTCTAAGAGTCCTTTTATCTCTTTAGAGAATTTTCTCTGGTCATTCTTTTAAGGTAGGTGTGCTAGCAACTAATCATTCTTGTTTTCTTTATTTGAGAATTCCTTGATTTCTCCTTTATTTCTGAAGGATATTTGCACTAGAAATAGAATTCCAAGTTAACAAGTATTTTCTTCCAGCACTTAAAAAGTGTCACGCCATTTTCTCTGTGCTTCTATGGCTTCTGATGAGAAATCTGCTGTCCTTCAAACTGCTTCTTCCCTCTAGACAGTTTCCTTTTTCTCTCAACTTTCAAGATTATTATTCCTTTTTTTTTTTTTTTTTTTTGCTTTCATCTTTCAGAAGTTGACTCTGATAGGTCTCAGTGTAGATTTCTTTGGATTTACCCTGTTTGGAAATTGCTCAGCTATTTGAATCTATATGTTTATGCCTAGGGATTTTGTATTTTGTGTTTGTATTTAGCAGAAGGAATAAGGAAAAGTGTGCCTACTTTATCTTCCCAGAAGCAGAAGTCCACTTATTGCTATTTTTAATTATTTATTTTCCCCTTGTTCATTGTGTATTTCTTTAATGAACTATAAGATCCATTAGGACAAGCACCTAGCTCTTTAATTTCCACAATCCCTGGCATATAACAGCTGTGCAATGCATATTTTGAATAACTGAATTAGCAAACTGAACTCTGGTAGGGGTCACGATAGCAAACCCCTTGAGAATTTAGTTTATAGAGCAGATTCAGGAATGTCTCCTCTCTGCCAATTCTAACTCAGTCTGTCTATGGTGGGTTGTGTAAATCTGCATTTTTAAGCACACTCTGCAGGTGATACACAGGTATGTTGGACCTGCCTAAAAAAATAATCACAAGCTGTGCTCCCCACCAAGATCAGGGTCTGAGCACTGCCCTGGGAAGTAACAATTAGGGTGATGGGAATAGGGGTCTTCATAGGTGTTCTGCTTCACTGGACATGCTCCAAAACTGCTGGCAGTAAAATGAGTTCCCCTATAAACAAACGTAAATCTAGGGACATAGATTTAAAATGGAAACATTTGAACAAATATGAGGGGAAACTGTCACAGAAGGTGTAACATTCTGCTACAGAGGAGGTAGCTGGGAAAGCATGCTCTGCCCTCAACTCATGCATTTTAAAACACTGTGCTGAGGGTTTGTGTTTACCCAGTGCAAGGCCGTTAATACATTCAGCCCAAGAGTGAAGCAATTTTAATATTAATAGGCTCTTTATGAGAATTTAATAACAAAGTCATAGCTTCCTTGTGTTTCAAGACACAGGGGTTAATTACTTCAAACGGGTTGGCAGGGAAAAGGTCAAATTTTAATGCTGACCTTAACAGTTTGGGATAAATATAAAAAAGGTAATGGCCCATTTAAAGCTATCATGCTCAATGTTCTTTGTGAGCTGAGAAACTGTCACGGGTCCAACCTGTTGATTCCAACTATGGATGCTCAGAGAAGCCACACACATTATTACACCTGGTAAATCTGAGTCACTGTTAACTGAATTCAGTCTACTCTGTCATGGGAGGAGGAGAAAACGTTTTGTTTTGTTTTGTTTTAAGAATGGATCTATTCTAGTATCTGTAGAACTGAAGCATCATCATGGTCAGGATTTTCCAGTCTCCCACCAGTGGCTTCAGACAAATTCAAGGTGAAAAATGAAGTTTATTATTTGAGACTACGGCTTCTCTGTTATATAAAAGATCATTGCTGGTTTTAACAACAACAATAACAAGTAGGTTGCTACTGGACATTTTGATGATCTGTTCCTCTCAGTCTATGGAGAAAGAGATGTGAGGCCCTGACAGTCCCTCAAGTCTCATAAGTAAAAGCAGAGCAGGGACACAGAGATGGACAGTAGTGCTTGGGGGCTTATCAGGAGATATATACCTGTGATGGGCGCAACAAATCACCAAAAAACAGGAGTTCGATTTGCTGGCTCAGGAAACATGACCTTACATTGTTATTGTATAAATTATGAACTTAAATAAATGTACTTGATAGGTTGTCTCTATTTTTTGTTTTGTTTTGCTGCCCATATACTCCAAATATACTTCCTTTATCATTGCCCCAGATTTTCTACCTTTTTTTCAGTTTCCCGACCAGAATCCTGATCTGGGTTTGCCATGAGCAGTTAATCTCACATGGGTGTCCACATTCTCCAAGACAGTGTGAGACTCTTCTGACACCACCATGTTTACAGGGACATGGCCACTCTTTTCACTAGAATCTATCCCACCCAAAGTGTTCATGATCATGGCACAGAAGTGGATCTCTTTACACTAATCTTCTGCACTTTCATTCATCAGGTATTTACTGAATACCTATCAAAGGCCAGGAAATGTTGACAATGAATCAAACAAGTTCCCTGCCTGCACAGAATTCATAGTCTTATGGGGGGATAGACAGAAAACTAATTTTAACATCGTGTGCTGATGGCTATGAGGGAGTGTCATGGGAACACATGAAAGAAGCAACAGCCCCAATCTTAGAAGGTTTGAGGAACTTCTGCAAAGATATGGCTTCTGAGATAAAACTCAGTTTCAGCCAGGATAGGCTAGGTATGCTGCTATAACAAATGACCTCAGAATCTCAGAGGCTTACAGCAACAAAGGCTTATTTCTGACTCAGGCTATGTGTCATCTGTGGTTTTTCTGTGGCTTTGCTCTGTCTTCTTCTCTCCAAGGCCCAAGCTGACAGAGAAGTGATTCTCTGATCTCTCGGCAGAGGGAAAAGAGAACATGGTGAATCACATGCTGACTTTGCCTAAAGAGACACAGGTCACTACCCCACATTTCACTGACTGAAGCAAGCCACATGGCTATTCCTGATTTGTAAAAATTGAGGATGCGAAATTCTCCTTCAGTGAGAAATACAAGGAGAGAACCCAGAATATTTTGTAAGGAATAATCAATCTAGCAGGTATCCACAATGTGAGTTCTAGATTTGTGTGCAAAGAGAAGGTGGTAAGTGTGTTCCAAGAATATACAATAGCACAAGAAAGAGAGAGGAGGGGAGGGATCAAGAAGAATGGGAGAGATAGAAGAGAGAAGGAGAGGGATCTGAAGAATACCAATCAGTTAGCTTAATAAAACTCAAGCAAGTAGTACAAGGAAAGAAGTAGAACGACTTAAAAAGAAAAGCTCCTTCTCTCACCCTGGGTGCACCAAAGCAAACTTGATGGTTGATATACATACCTCACACAAAAAAGTCTTGGGAAGCACTGATGTATAGGAACCTCCAGGTCTTTAAATGAATAGTTAAAACTAAATCCTTCCCTTTTAAATAATAAATATTTTGAACTATGCAAAATATGAAGACAAATGGGGACATAAGGATAACAGGATAACTGGACAAACATGAATGTGGAAATGACATAATGTTCATGTTAGGTTTCCTGGTGCCTGACACCTAGACCAAGGCCCCAAGTACTTCCTTCATGTATGTTTGTTGAATGACTCATAGAAAAAAAACTGAATGAGGGGCATCTTTGGACCATTAATCCAGAATTCACTTGCAATATATGAGACTGAATGATTTAAAGTGAAGGGTAAGACAAGGTAAGATGCTGTGTATTGATTCTCATCCACAGATTCATGTTCAATCAGAGCTGATGCCCCCACACAAAGCTCAGAATTCTTCTATTCAACAATCCAAAAAGTACTCCTTGAATATTTACTACATGTTAAGGAACCTGCTACATGCTGGGGACTCAGTGGCAATCAAGGAAAATAAGGTCCTTGAGAGAGACAAATTGGACAAGTAAACTCACCAAATAACTAAAAGTTTTGGTACCATGATAAGAGAAAAAAAAAAACAATAAATGTTCTGTTAGGGAATGCCTGGTATTTAGAGGTCAGAAAGGCTTCCCCACTAATGTGCATCTATCTAGTAATTGAAATCACTGAAGAGGTGGAAAAGGAAGAGTACCCCAGCAGTGGTGACAGCACATGCAAAGGCCCTGAGGAGGAATAGAACGTGGCATGTCAGAGAACCTTAGAGGAGGCCTATGAGGCTAAAGCAGTCAAGGAGCAAGGAGGTGACCAGTGAGAGACATGGTTACACAGGTCTGAATGCCACCTGATCACTCAGGGTCTTGTGGAACGTTGGGAGGGTTTGAATTTCATCTTAAGACTATTTGACAGGTTTACAAGTATGGTCCAATGACTATTTAAGGACAATTACCACTTCAATGACATTAGAACTGACTGCCTAAATAGTGCAACTTGGTTGGGAGAAAGTCAAGCTAATGCCATGCAAAAGACAATGTGGTATGGAAAGGATCACCTAATTCTTTGGACCTCAAGTTTTTCTCCCTTCATAATAGAAAGCTTCAAAGTGGACAAAGAGTAATCTGCATGGAGTATCCAAGAAAACATTGAAAAGCCAAACAAATTCCATTTTAAAAGAAGGGGATCAGAAAGCAATGTGTGGGCAGTTGCGGAAGTAGGGTAACTATAAGTTCAAAGACTATATGAGAATAGAATTATTGAGTTCCCAATGCTAATTTACCACCAGTCAGAAAATAAGGTCAAAATAGTCTAGGACAATTGTTCTGCTGTAAATCCTGTTTTTTGAAACCTTAGCCCTACTTGCAAGTAAAGTGCTGGCTCACTTCATGGTTCAAGTAGATTTAATTCCTATTAATCCCAAAATAGTAGATGTTGCTGCTGGTGATTACTGTTGCCAATCCTTACAGTTCCAACTTTCTCCTCTGGAATGGCATTTTGGGATGAAAGTATCTAGCTCACAGATGGAGTGGTGCTTTCAATGTGAAGATATGAAGATATTTACCAAACCATAGCAGGGAGCTTTGTGGGGGATAATGACAAATTTACAAACAAAAAGAAAATTCCCCAAATTATAAAAACAAATGGAGTGATGAACATGCCAACTAGGAGCAAGGAGACACTAGCACAAGCTCCAAGCTCCACTGAAGCAGAGGGGTGGGGGGCGGGGCAGGGCGCAACTAGTTCTTGTTGAATTAGGCACAAGATATGCCACATCTGTCAGAGTAAAAGACAGATTGGGAGGGAAAAAAAAATGAGGGAAACGGTTTCATAACTGGAGGCTGTACTGCTCAATCCAAATCAGGCAATTCCAGAAATGTATCTCCAAATAAGTTTGTTATTTTTCTCCAAGCAACTGAATGCCTTCATCAAAGCCTCTCTCTCAATACCTTCACCTAAAAACATAAACATCCTTCTCCTTACCATTCCACACTAGCATAATAGTTTCAGCATGCACATTCTACACTGGGATTATTCCAGGAATAAATGGGGTGACCAAGAACTTGATACAAATAGATTTCAAATAAAATCCCTGAAGAAGAGGAAAGTCTGACTGTAATGTTGAGCAAAACCCTAGGTTTTGTGTGGAGCACTCCTCTCCCCTCTGACCCTTGTCACACAGGTACACTGACCACCCGTCTTCTGTTGAACACACCAAACTTTCTTCATTCCAAGCTTTGGCACATGCCAGTCCTCCCTACTGCAATTCTCTCCTTGATTCTTTGACTGGGTGACTTTCTCTCATCCTTCAGGCTGCAAGTCAGCTATTCTTCCCTCAAAGTTGCCTTCCTAGTTTACCTGGCATCTAAACAGGCTCACTCCCTGACTTGGTGCCTCTTTGCAACTTCATCCCATTTATTTCCTTAATGGTGCTAACTTCAATCTGTGATGTTCATGAGGACAAGGAGCTGGCCTGCCTTGTGCTTGACTGTAACCCTTACAGAAATGAGTGCTTTCTTGGCTGTAGGAATATTCAAAACAAAAGAGAAACTAAAAATGAGCAGGACATGATTCCTGTTTGTAGAGACATAATTAGGCTTCCTATTCTCTCCACCAAAACCAGAAATAATAAAGAAATCACAGCCCTCGGGACCTTTGTTCTGATTCTTCCAGAACCTAAGGTAAGCCAGACCTAATAATGAGGTGAAAATAAACATGAGCACACAATTGCTGGAAAAGACTTTGTAATCCAGTTGACAGTAAAATAGCCACAAATATTTTCAACCAATGCTCATGGGATGTTACTGCAGCAAACACAGTCTCCATCAACATGGATATGATAAAGAGCATTCATGCTCTCCCCAAATTCCCCTATATCTTACAAAGAAGCCCAATGCTTCAGCAGGGCATATGGTTACCCATAATAAAAACTACTTTTACCACCTTCCTTTGGATAGGTATAGTTGTGTGGCTAAGTTCTGGCTAATTAAATGTAAGTGACATTGGTGTGGGCAACTTCCAGAAAGCCCCCACTGAGAAGAGGAAATATGATATTATTTCCCCAATTCTCTTTGGTACCTGTTGGAATGAGGATACAATGGTGGAAAATCAGGTCACCGTCTGCATCAGAAGGTGGAGGCCAAGTGTTGAAGATGGTGGAATATCTTGAGAGAAGGAAGATCCACCTGCCCTGCCTTCTTTAGATTTCATTTCATGCAAGAGGAAAGCAAAACTCTGTTGAAAACCACCGCTTTCTTAGGTTTTCTGTCACTTGCAACCTAACGTAACCCTAGCTGATCCAATAGGCCAAGAAAAAAAAAATATTGTAGTCATTCATATAGATGAAATCAGCAAAGCTTGGTGGAATTGCCAAGAATCAGAGGCCTGATTCCCAGGATGAGGATGACCCACTGAATGGCTCATCTGTCCATCTCTGTTTGTCTGCTCCATGGTCAGAATGACTCTCACACTGCACACATAAGCCACTGAGACTATCACACTCGTCATCTGACATCTGGGACAGGCTAGAACAGTCAATTGTTTGAAAACAGCTTTTGCTTTGACCTCCTATTTTGGCAGTAGGTAGTCAGAGCAAAAACAACACTGCACAAGATAGAAAAACTGAAAGATGGGAATAGCTCAGGACCTAGAGACATCAGTTTTGGTGAAACACAAGCCATGGAAATATGCCAGTGCTTGCCTGCCTTTTGGAAGGAAAGTGATGGCTGCTAATTTTTTTCTCATCTACCAGGAACGTGAAAACCACACTCCTCCCAGTTGTCTGTTCACAAGCCTATGCAGAAATGGACCTGAATCTGTGTGTGTGTGTGTGTGTGTGTGTGTGTGTGTGTTTAAAGTTCTATTGTATATTCCAGATAATTTCTACCTCTGGTACAGCGTTTTGACACAAATTGATGATAGCATTCTAAGAGAAATATATTTTTCATAATTCTAATATATTGCCAGATACATATCTTGTCCTTGTCCCAAGGGACAATTAACATCATTCCTCTATGAGGCAATGTCATCATCATTTTCTTGAAAGATGCATGTTTCTCAGTACAGATATCTGATAGTTTCTCTCTCTATGGCTTTTCATTAAACTCTATGAGCAGATTTCTCCCTGCCATTCTGGTTCCACTCTTTATCACTCCACTCCATCCTATTCCATTCCATTTTAATTCTACCACACTCCACTCCACCCCTTCCATTCCCTTCCACTCCATTCCGTTACAATTCATGACATTCCACTCCACTCCACTCCAGTCCATGATCTGGGACATGCTCAGTTTGGATTGGAGCTGTGTGACTTGACAAGTCCTTCAACCTCTGTGAAGGTATGTACCTACCAACCACTCATGTGATAACTATGAGGACACAAACCACTTACCCTATGTTCAGTATTTTGACCAGGACCCGGTATGTATCATCCCCTTAATCCCCACAAAGCCCTGAGAGGTGCATGCTTTAGCATCCTCATTATGAAGATGGGGAAACTGATATACACACAGTGATTAAGTGACAAGTCAGTCACAAGACTAATAGGTCACAGGTATGTGATGTGAACCCCATAAGTTAGGACTCGAGAAATTCCTCTGACATAAAAGCAAAAAGTGTCCTCATGCTGCCTGCAAGACCTCTCAGGGGAACCTTTCCAGAGAGAGTCCATCAAACCTAGACAGATCTGCAGGGAGGGAACAGAAACCACGGTCCCTATATGTCCAAGGATTTAAAATATCTAAAAATCTAACACACTGGGGTCAACCACATGTCATTTAGAATCAGATGGAGGAGTTTGGTCATGAAACTTCTCTGTACTCAGCTGAGAGAGGCAGGTAGAAAGTAATCTGGGACATCCATAAACCAAAATCACCCCTGTCCAGCAATGACAAAGAAAAGTATGTTTAATCCTGTGGCAATCTATCAAGTGTCATGGTGTACAAGCTGAATATAAAGTGCAGCATTATTTTCAATGGGAGAACTTTCTCTCGGCTCAACAGATTTTGTAGAGGCAATGGGTATCTAGGATCAAAAGCCTGCAGATTTATGGTGGTGGCTGTTTACCAGAATTGAAAATCTTAAATTCCATTTCTCACAAAGATAAAGGAATATTTAAACAGAACCACGCACAGAGATTTGAAAGGGGAGAAACTGACTTATTTTCATCAGATATTTTTAAATCACCAATTTCACTTGTACTTTTGTCTCTAACTGTGCGCCCCCAGAGATTCTGAAAGGGAACACATGGAGGTGAATCAAGAAGGCAAAGTGACTTTGCAAAAGAGAGAAAGAAGAAAGATATTTTTCTTACTTCTTGCACAAGCTTACTAAGAAAGTGGAAATGGAGACACGTGGATGTGTCTATATTCATTTACCAAGAAAGTGTATGCTTCACTCATTTGGGATGTGATTGGTGTTGAACTTTTCACTAGATCAGTTACTGCACTCTGCATAAAGGATAGGAGAGCAGGAAGGATACTGAAAAGACCTCAAACAAAGCATTTGGCAAATGAAACAAGCAAAAGCAAAGGAATAATGATAGATTTAATTGGATAGCAGGTGACCTGGATAGCAAACTGAATAAATAAACAATGGGTGATCTTCTAAGCTAGGCTTGTATCCAATTTCAGTCAGAGTAATTAATGAAAAATTCATAAATGCACACACTTGGAATGTGCAGCTCTAGATTTCCTGTCTGACATAGTAAAATTAAATACCGGATGCCCTGTCAGAAGCAAATAATTTTGATTTAGAAAGTGAGTATAAGAAAAGTCTATGTCTCATTATTCCTTATTGTTCATCTAATGTTTTAAAAGGACTTGGAATCTTGTTGATTCATTCATTTCTTCTTTTTTTATAAACATCTTAAAAATTCACCTAGCTTAGTTAAAAAGTAAAATGCACACAACAGGGTAAAGAAAGATAAAACCGAAAAACAGAGGGTTTGTACCACGGAAGGCATTCAGTGCCATACTAAGTGGCTTAGGGTTGATCTGATAAGCAACAAGGAGCCATTGAAAATTTTTGAGCAGAGGCGTGACATGAGTAGAGATGTGACTGAGGAAGATTTATTTGGAAACAGGATACAAAATTAATCAGTGGATACGTGCACATGCGCACACACACACACACACAAAACCAAAAACACAGGCATTCTTACAAGAAATTCTTGCTTGAGACAGATAATACAATCTGAGTAAATGATATAGTCCTAAATGGGGTCAAGGTGAACAACAGTATATCTGTGCTACCACTGAAACTTCAAGTATAATCACTTTTGGGGCTATTTTGGTTGATTATGCAATACAAACAAGAGCATAGTTACTTCAGCAATTTTCTCTCTAAATTTCTTTAATGGCCAGCTGGCTGTGGAGGACTGAGTGAACCTAGACAAAAATGTACAATTCTAAGGAGTTTTAAAAATAAATAAAATGTTACAAAAGATGCCAGGATAAGGGCAGTGTGAATCTTATTCAGAAACTCAACATCAAATGTTGCTAACATTGTCTTCTCATTTGGATGGTGAAAAGACAGATTCGGCTAACATCTCTGCTGAGAGTGAATTTACAGTTCCTTTGTGACACCAGCTTAATAAAGTCAGAAAAATAAAATACATCAAAAAACAAAATGTGGGGGTGCCTGGGTGGCTCAGTCAGTTGAGCATCCGACTTGGTTTCAGCTCAGGTCAAGATCTCATGGGTCAAGGGATCTGCCCACGTTGGGCTCCACGCTCAGCAGAGAGTCTGCTTGAAAGATTCTCTCCCTCTGCCCCTCCCCCCACTCGCTCTTTCTCTCTCAAAAAAATAAAACTTTAAAAAAAAATCTGCATTTCCTTCTCAATACCCCAAGCCCCATGCCTCTTTCTCCTACAACTATTATATATACTCATGGTAATCCTGCTGGCCGTAAAGGTGCTGGGTTATGTATTGGGGTGCACACACCCTCACTCACAGAAGTGCACACACTTCTGCCCCCAACTTTTGCTATAGCCTACTAAGGATCTCATATGCCTTCTTCTATCCATCCTACACACTGCTGTTAGCAATCCCTTCCTAAGCAAGGGTTTCTCAACTGAAGGTGGTTTTCTCCTCCAGGTGACATTTAGGGTCATTTTTTGGTTGTCATAATAGGGAGGGGGTATGCTCCTAGCATCTAGTGAGTAGAGGCCAAGGATGCTGCTAAGCCTCCTAAAATGCAGAGGACAGTGTCTCACAACAAAGAATTGTCTGGATGAAAATGTTAATAATGCCAAGGCCAAGAACCTCTGTCCTCAACATAAAGGTTACATTGGTTTACACACTTCATAAAATTCACAACAGTTGGTGTAAAATCCAAAGCCTGAATCTGGCTCTTACTGTCCACATAATCTGGTTTCACCATCTTCTCTGATTCACTCCTGTATCCCACTGCTCCCACATGAACTCCCTGCTCTTGAATGCCTAGGGATTTCAGCCCCCCTTAAATGAGAGATACTTCCCTCCTCCTGCCTCAGCCCCTTGACTCAGCCTCTGCCCCTTATTGGACAATCCTTTCTACCTGGCTGCCATTTTTATCCATCCTTCCAGCATGACTTTCTGTGGACCTTGGAAGCCATCATGATCACTAACTTCACAGGACACTGAAAGGCACATTCTTCTCCTATTGGCAACCCATGTGTACCCATGTATCCAATTAACTGCCCTCCTTGGTCTTACAGTCAAAACCATCATTTATTCACACATCAAACACCAGCCTCACCAGAGCAACAGCTCACACCAACTTGCATTTCTTCCATTCTTCTCATCCTGCCATGTGCCTTTGTCTCTTGGCTGCACAAACCATAAGCCTCCTCCCTCATCGAGCCCATCCCATCAAGACCTTGGAGAGAGTGGCCCTGAATTAACCTGTAGATGTTGCTACATCTCAAGCGCTAGACTTTTTCTGTGTCTGGGAATGAGCAGTCTGAGCCTGTCTGAGCTTCATTATGTGCCTTTGACAAGTAGCAGCAAGAGTAAAAGCGGTGATTAAACCAAAAGGTATTGATATGGCAGTACTTCTAGGCCCTACCCATCTCCCTGACTGGTAAGCAGATTTGTCATTCAGCTTATCTCCCTCCCTAGCCTGCTGATCTATCAGGTGCCTGGACATCGCCAATGCTGAACTTTGAGAAAGAGAGGAAGAGGAGTAATAGGCAGGCTTACTGAAACAGGACAAACCACACATGGAATAATAGGCTGTGGGGAGAAAGGGAAGGGTTAATGGGCTGAGGGCTCAGTGGTGGTGGGAGAGACTGGACACGGCTAATGCATAGTGGTGACACAGTACAAATCCAAGAACACAGAGAAGAAAAGAGGACATGAAGAATGTTGCTGAAGATTATAAATTAAATTTGCTTTAATATATATTTTCCCCCAGAGAAATCAGTAAGCTGTGTTATTTTGTCAACAACTATTGTTTTTTGTTGTTCTACTTGATTGACTGGCGTTCGGCAAAGAGGCTGGATTATATGGGCCAAAGGTTTATAAAGGGTGCACAGATATTAAAGAACTCCTTTTCTATGGAAAAAGAAACTGAAGGTAAGAGTGGTCACTCACTTTGTCCCAAATCATTTGACATTAGAATCAAGCTTCAAACTCAGCCAGGATTACGACCAAGCCCACATTCAACCACTTCACTATTTTGCCTCTCAAAATAGAGGGTTTAACTTCACGTCAGTTTTTAATTATTCAAAAAAAAGCTCTTATTTCCAACAATGGCATTATATAGTCCCTTTTAATGACTACTTCCATGATTTTGATAAAGACAACCACTTATGTAGGTGATACATACATAGATGAAAGTTCTCTGTAAATACATCTGTTCAGTTCATATGCATCCATTCTCACTGAGTCATAAGCTGGATAGGTAGGGGACATATAATAGCTTTGCTTACAGAGTAGATATTCAATAAATGCTACTAATGATGATGCATATAAATGCACAGGACCATGAGCCTCCATCCAGCAAGGCAACCTAAAATTCTCATTGAATTTCTTTTATCCTAAATTTCTCTTTCCATTATGTTACATAGGCTGTATCAGAGAGAGCTAGAGTCCCCTGGTGTATGTTTGTCACGGAACCTTTGTTCCCTTGTTCTTTATGAGAATTTTGTCCTACTCAGAGTTGAAGAGAAAAATAACCCATTTATATTCTCTGCACTACTCTTTGGGTTTTATTCCAATTGCTATTGTGACAGGGGCTGCTACGAAGAAGAATACCAATGTAAGCAAGGAGTTAAGTGCACTGCTGCTTCAAATGCAGCGAGCTGGTCAGATGACTCAGAAGAAAGAGAACAGCAGCACAGTCTTAAATTCTAAATTTAGGGGCGCCTGGGTGGCTCAGTCGGTTAAGCGGCTGCCTTCGGCTTGGGTCATGATTCCAGGGTCCTGGGATCGAGCCCCATGTCGGGCTCCCTGCTCAGCGGGGAGTCTGCTTCTCCCTCTGCCTCTGCCTCTCCCCCTGCTTGTGCTCTCTCTCTGTCAAATAAAGAAATAAAATCTTTAAAAAAAAAAATTCTAAATTTAGATAGATGGACAGACAGATACAGAGATAGATGGAGAAGTATGTGTATACATAGCTATGCCTTTACGTACCCATACATTGATCTGTCTATCTATCTATCCACCCACAAATCATCTGTCTAGCTTTGGCTGGGAGACAAAATAGCATGTGGTTAAGTACAAACTTAGGGCTCAGAGACCAGGTTCTGGTACAACCTCTGTGTATGTGACTTTGGAAAATTAATCTCAGCTTTCCCATATGAGCCACAGGTACGGTAATAGTGGTGCCTATCTCAGAGGGTTGCCGTGACTTCCCCATGAGTTAGTGCATAGAGACTGTGTAGCCCACTTCACCTTCCAAAATAGGTGGTATGCCAGCAATAGATGTGATTACTTTGGAGGATGCTAAAATGATGATGATTATAAGGGATGGTGGAAAATAAATCAGATTGCTTTTAGTAGCCCTTTTATTGAAACTCCTAATGTTGACCTCTAGGAGAACATGATTTGGAGTTAGATGAGACTTGAGTTCAAATCCCAACTTTTCCATTAGAGGGATTTGTGTGTGTAATAGAGAGGGAGAGCAGGGTGAGACAGAGGGAGAGAGCGAAGGAATGGTCATGTCCCTTCAACAGAAATTCAATACTCTTATCTGTAAGAGGGGATAATAATAGTACC
Organism: Phoca vitulina; assembly: GCF_004348235.1. Taxonomy (NCBI): domain Eukaryota; kingdom Metazoa; phylum Chordata; class Mammalia; order Carnivora; family Phocidae; genus Phoca; species Phoca vitulina. The sequence continues at coordinate 57,039 of NW_022589769.1, read as the reverse complement.
TACCTCATAGGGTTATTGAGAGAAATACATTATACAATATATGTACATAAATCTAGCATATTACTTGTCACATGGTAAGCTCATAAAAATAATTATTGTTCTTGAACAATCCATCCTATTATTAACTGTCTAGATGGGCTGGGCCTATGCTCCCCATTCACACTCATCTGAAAGTCATTGTTATCAGGAACTATTTGCTAATTCCCTATGCAGAATTTAAATCTTCCATACAACCTCATCTGCTGCTCCATGCTAATTATGTACTTATCTGAATATCTGTTGCAAATTTACAAAGCCACTGTTGTCCTTCTGGCTCATGGCTATACACAGTCACAAATAGTTTACAAACAACAATAGAAACAACAACAACAAAACTTTGGCAGGGAAAAGAAAACAAAGCAAGAGCATCCTATAATATCCTACTCTTCTAACTGGGGCTCTGATTTTTCTTCAGGTCAACTTCCCCAAAAATTACAGAACTGAATTATCAGATCCCTACACTTACTCTGCCATGATATCATTGTAAAATTACACTTTAATAAAAATCTGGAAGATGGTTTCTCTGTCAGAGTGTCAAGTGTCTCAAACCCACCAGTAATAAACATCTGACTTTTGGTTCTCAGTGGCTATAATTAAAAGAAAGCAAGGGCTTTAGAGACAGAAAAATTAGTTCAATTCCTGACCCTAGCACAAACTGGCTGTGTGACTTTGGGCAAGGAAATTAACCTTTCTGAGCTCCCTAAAACAAGAGGATGATAGCAGTACCTACATTATAGTCAGGATTCCACCTGCTTCAATACCAAGTGTACCATTCAGATCTTGATCCATGTGACTCTCATTCCCGGGGATTGGAGTTACTACTTTTTGGGTTGTTTTGAAGAATAAATGAGTTAATACATGCCATCACTTAGAACACCACTTGGCACACAGTAAATGCCAAATAAGTGGCTATTTGTATTATTATTAGTATTACTGTAAGACTGCCCTGAGGACTGAATGTGATAATCCTGGTAAAGGGCTAAGCACAATGCCTGGAACATGGGAAGCTCTCATTAAGTGACAGCTAGTGTCCCTGCTTCTTATAAACTACACCAGCTCCATTGTGAATGAAAGCTAGCAGGATGAAATCATCGAACACCCCCACCCCATACCAAATGCCATAAGGACATCAAATTGGGTGTGAAAACACAAAACCAGGTATAGTTCAATTATCTGTGCTAATGGAAGGGTTTGGAGGCGAGGACAATCAACCAGGATGGATAATCCAAAACCACGTTCACTTGGCCATGAAATGCACCATCAGTTCACATTCAAATATACTATGTCTGCCATTCTGGGGATTAATTTCAACAGAATAATGAATCCACACAAGACAGGCCTGATTCAAGCTGGGAAGTGCCCTGGTTCTTTGGTCTGTTTCCTGCTCATCTCCTCCCTGCAACATACTCCATGCTGAGAGCAGACAGCAGGCTTCCGCGACTGGTGCAGAGAACCAATCTAAACAGGGTTGACCCCTCTCAAATCTTCCCAGAGCATGAAAGAGGCCTGGGTTTCAAAGGCTTCTTCTGCATGAAAATTAACTAAGGCTCCTGGTTGAGATGCCACAGATAAGGAGGTAAGGGGACATCTTGCTGCAGAAAATAGAGTCGAGCCATGTATTATTGCCCTTGCCCTGTCCAAGATCCAGTGTTGGTCGTTTTCTCTGATATAAAGTTATCTAGAATCCCACCTCCCATCACAAATACTGCAAGTTCAAAAGGAATGACTTTCCTCTTCATGAAGTAGATTACTTGATGTTCTAATAACATGGGCTTGCAAAAATAAACATTGCAATGAGCACTATACTTTACATATTCATCCATTAAATAAATACCGAGAGCCTTTTAAGAGTTTGGCAATGGACAAGGAACTGAGCATATAAAGAAGCAGAGCAAAGACATAAAGTCCTCACCTTATAGCCTAGTGAAAACAATTAAGCAATGACAGATGAATGTAATAAAGTAAACACGATGGTGAGAATACACAGCTAGAGCACCAGACCTTGTCTGCTGGAGGCCAGGGGCTGTGATCCAACCCTGACACTCCCTGGTAAGTCAACATCACCTCTTCCCCCATTCAACAACAACAGACCCCTTTTGGTCTTTCCACCCCAATCTATAAGCCATTTTTTGTTCCACAGCCAGAGTAATCTTCAAATGTGAATCTGAGCAAGCCACTCTTCAAATCTCAGTGGCTTCCCAGTGCTCTAAAATGAAAGACAGAGGTACATGGGTGGCACAATTGGTTGGGCATCCAACTCTTGGTGTCGGCTCAGGTCATGGTTTTAGGGTAGTGAGATAGGGCCCTGTGTTGGGCTCCACACCCAGTGTGGAGTCTGCTTAAGGCTGTCTCTGCCCCACCCCACTCTCTCAAATAAATAAATCTTTAAAAAATAAAATGAAATGAAATGAAAGCCATGTCCTTACTTTGGCATGGAAGGCCTTGCCTGATCTGGCCCTGCCTACCTGCCTCTCCTCAAGGCCCGCCAGGCCTGCTCTGCTCACTGCACTCCAGCCACACTGGTTCCTTTTAGCTCCTCTAAAACAACAAGCTCCTTTTTCTTTCCTCAGGACCTTCTGTTTCCTTCAATTGGGATGCTTCTCCCACAGCTGATTCCAGCTTCTCTGTTTGGTCTCTCCCCAAATGCTACCTCCTCATAAAGGCCTTTTCCATCAACCTCATGCAGGGGACAATGGGGGTGAGAGAAAAATTAAATCCCAACTGACCTTCCTTCCGAGCACTCTCAAAATGTAGAATGATCAGTTCTTGTCTGTTGCCTTGTTTGTGTCTGTGAATGCATGAAATGTAAATAAGAACAAGGGCTCATGTTGGCTGAGCTCTCACTATGTGCCAAGTACTCTTCCAAGCTCTTTTCATGTGTCAACTCACTTCAGATTCACAGCTAATGTGCAGGCTGGGTTATAGCTGTGGAGACAGGCGTGGAGAGGTTAAGCAATTTGCATACTGGTTGTGTGATCTGTACATGACAAAGGCAACATTTGTACCTGGAAAGCCTGGTTGCAAAATCCATGTTCTTAACTTCCATACTGAGTCACTTCTCAATCACAAGTGTCTTTGTTTTCGATTACAATAAAATCACCTCCCTAAAGGATCATTAAAAAGTGACAAAGACCATGGAGGAAGTTTGTTCAGTAGAACTCTGCCTGTTGCTTCCCTTTGGGATCTTCTCCCTCCCCTCCTTCCCCTTAACAATGAACATTCTGCTCTATCCTTTTAGAATGCACTCTACCCATAATCACCCTTAGCAGCTGTGACTACATAAAGCTTATTTATACCCATGTCCTATGGCTAAAAGAGATCTTTAGGTAGCCCACAACCCCGTCCAAAGAGTATATACATCACAAGGAGACAGGCTGTGAAATAGACTGTGTTGATTTAACTAGAAATGCCCATTATCCAAAAGCAAAGAAAACCCAAGGCCACTTCTACTTTCTCGAGAACCACCCTGCCTTCTATTTCCTACCACCCCCAACTCCATTCTAATTCTGTGCCTCAATCTTAAATACATTAAAAACATAACCTATTTTATTTCTTTTTTTCTTCTTCGTCTTCTTCTTCTTCCTTTTTTTTTTTTTCAAACTAAACAGGCTCAACTTAAGGTCAGTCTCTTCTGGTACACTGGCTCCTATTATGGAGGGAATAAAGGAGAGACTGCTTTTAAAAAGAGAGAGGCTGCTTTTAATGACAGTTTCCGAACAGTGGCCTTTTGTACTTGAAGGGATTGATGATAAAGCTCACTGTCAACTGACAGTAACATCAATGTCAGAGCACAAAGGGACGGATGTCTCTCAATATGGGATCATCCCAGAGCCATTAACCAGTGCTGGTCTGCTCTGCCATCTTGGAGGATGGCTACTCCTCATGACAACCTGACTGCGGCTTCCTCTCAGCAGAGTCAGGGAAGAAAACTCCCTCTGTCCTTCTCCCCTCCCCTCTCTCTCTTCCTCTTTCTTACACACACAGAGGCACACGCTCCATATTTGAAAGTAATTCATCACTGCCTGGTGGTGAATGGCCATGGTCCGAGTTTGAATCCTAGCTTTGCCAAGTCTTTGCTGTATGATTTTAGGCGAGTATCTTTGCTTCTCTATGCTCCGGTGTTCTCATCTCTAATATAGAGATAATACTACTAAATATCTCATAGGGTTGTCTTGCAGATAAAATGACGTAGTTCATGCAAAAGCTTGGTGCAATGTCTAGATAAACTCTCAAAATATACATTGGCTATTATTACTATTATAACAGTACAGAACTATACAGTCTGTACCATACTTTCTCATGCATCGGCTAAATGCTTCTCCCTGATACTTTTGTGAGGGAGATAGGACTTCTGCACTTGAGCCATTTTACAGGTGAGGCTCAGACAGATGTTATGATGGGCTCCAAATCACACAAGTGATCAATCAGCAAAGTCAAGACTTAGAGAAGTGACTATCTTATTTGAGACCAATGCTTGGTCCACTATCCCAAGTTACTTCCCAATCAGTTGAAGACCAGATGACTATTGTACACCTGGAATGATCTTAGAAGCAAGGGAAGGAAAGCCATTCTGAGTTCCTCAAGCCCATCACAATTTCAAATATTGTATCTGATTGTTAGAGTGACCATATCATTTATCATCTAAACCTGGATATTTCTGAGAGTGACAAATGCTATATTAGACAGGATTCCAGAAGAGACATAAACTGAGGTAGTACCAGACAAATGCCCTCTACATATGGTCCACATAATTATACTAGCACAAATCCCAACTCCATCTTCTAGATTTGACTGTGTCATTTAATATTTGACTTTATGGCACATTTTCTCATCCCCTCTCTTTTGGTGGGATCACCCCTCTCTCTTTCAGCCAATTGCTACTCCAACCAATGGTATTTACCACAGAACTTCCAAGTACAATAGCATTCTTCTTGCCAGACTCAAAGACTGGGTGAAGGATGAGTTCAAAGCCAAGCCAATTGAGGTTCTTCTCAGAGATTTTTCTGCTACAGCTGGAAAGGTACATCGTCCCACACTTTTGGGGGAAGACGAAGATTATGATGTTCAAAAGAAAAAATGTTGGATTCGCCTGCCCATTCTTCCTTGGCTGCTTAGAAGAAGTTTATCTTTAGCAGGAGCTGCCAACCCACCAAGAGGTAGAGAGAAGTGGAGATGCAAGGTGAGTGCAAAAAAGAGAATGTCCTCACAGTTCTCAGCCATTGGTTCCAGTCACAAAAGCTTGAGGTCCAGTCTCCAACACCCCCATTCCTACAGTTATTTATTTAATTTTGTAGGCTAACACAAAAATCTCCCCAACTCCATTATCCAATATATTCTATGATCATTTGTTGTTTTTTACTCCATTTTGTTAAAAGTGGTATGAATTGTGTTTCCATTACTAGCAATCAAAATATTCTAATAGAGATACCAAAAATATGAGTATGGACATGGACTTCTAAGAAAGCTAAAATTTTTAAGCAAAAGAGGTGTTAGCAAGGAGGTAGGTCAAGCTGAATTTTTTTGTTGAAATAAGCATTTCAGTGGGCTTGAGAGAGCTTAAAATTTTGATATGAAAACAAGCAAGAGATGACCCATACCCCAAGAAATCTTGTTGAAAGAAGGACATGCCCATGGAAAGGCAATATGGTGTAGTGGCTTTGGCATCAGTAAATGATGGTTCAAATGGCAGTTCCACTGCTGAGTAGCTCTAAGTGCTTGGTCAGGTCACTTCAGCTCTCTGAGCTTCTATTTCCTCCTCCACGAAATAAGGATTTTGATACTCCTCAGAGTTGTTAGGAAAGCCATCTAGGATGTACATAAGGCAGACGAAGTTATTAATAAATAGTGATTATTATGTGTGTGTGCAGGGCAGTAAAGAGATCCAACTATAAAAGCTGAAAGGTGTTAGGCTGAAGACTGTGGTATCCCTAGAGGTAGAAAGTATGCTTTCACTGTCTTGGGTCTGCTGTCACCTGACCCAGGGTCTGGACTCTTTGAAGTGCTTAATAAAAGTCAATGAATAGATAAATGAAAAATGAAATCACTGATGCATGTACATAGCCTTAGAGGGATCTTAACCATAAAAAGCCATTATCAATGTCCTCAAGGAAAATGTATCTGGCAAGGTATTTAGTGCCAGATTGCATTAAAAGAATCCTCATGACAGCTGTCAAAAAAAAAAATTTTTTTTTGCAAGAGTGAAAACCTACAAGATAGTAAAAAAAAGTAAAGCAATCATTTTTGTTTGTATACATGAAGCAAAAAAGTAAAAGTGCACCATTCATTCAATCATTCATTTATTTGTGACTTTATTCACATGCATTAACTCCTGCTCTGATTCAGCAATCTTACATACCCCAGGGACCCAAAAATGAAGACACAGTTGCTGCCAAGAAACCCTCAAACAAGGGTATGAGGAAGATATATGAATGACTACCTCTGATCAATTATAATAAATATCATACTGTCAGAGATAGTAAAGGCTCCAGAACTCCTGAAAACAGAGCACTCACTTTACCAGAGGAGATAGGGATGTACCAAGGCAGACTGGGAAGAAACACAATCCCTGAAGGAGGAAACAGCGTAACAAAGGCATAAAGTTACGAAGATACAGGCCATCTTGTAGGGAGAGAGTGGATTCTCTGATCTTCTTGGAACATAGACTGCATGAGGTAAGTGCAAGCACCAGGACTTAAAGGCTGGGTTGACCAGATACCTGTGGGCCTTGAATACCAAATTAAACATGAAGATTTCATTCTGTAGAAAACGACAGGCCACCAACATTTTTTGATCGAGGGACGGACATAACCAAATTAGAATTTTAGTAAAATAACTTTGAATGTAGAGAAGAGGGTAGATCAGGAGGGATGGTGAGGTAACAGATTTTATTTTTTTATATTAAAAAGTCAAAAAATTTCCAAGGATTTTAAGTTATGATGACTAGATACATGGAAACACTGCTAACTGTATGAGAGAAGGTTGTATAAGTCAGGCCTCCCAAAGAGAAAGTACAAGAAAACCTAACTCAAACTGCATTGGCAGGGTGGGGAGTGAAGGCATTTACCGGCTTATACAGCTGAAACATCCAGTTAGAGAGACAAGCTCAAACACAGGTGTTTGTACAGTGTCACCTCAGCTTGTTCTCCCTCCGTCTCTTGAATCTGCTTTCCACTGTATTGTCTCTCATCTACAGAAGGATCTCCCACTACGGAGGCCATAGCTATTCCAAGCTCCCATGCTCACAACTCCTAACCAGGGGAATCAAGGTGCTATTTCCCCCAGCAATTTCTAAATTGAGTTTCACAGGCCTGCTCTGGACCAGGGACTCATCCTTCAGCCATTCACTGACATCAGTATTTGGGATGCCTTGACTGGTCAGGCCTGGGTTATGTGCCAGTTCTGAATCAGGTGGGTCCACCCACCCAACCCCACAAGGAAAGGAAAGGACAGTTTACTACCTGCTGAAGAAAAGAAGAATGCTGAGCAGTCACCTTGCTTGGGAGATGGGAAGGGGAGAAAGATGGGGTGGGAAAGCAAATGCAGTTGTAAACCATAAGCTTAAACAGCAGTTCCCTTATGTAAATGCACTTACAGCCATTGTTATTGGAAGAACCTTCAGATATGTTTTCCCAGACCTCCAAGAGCACTTGGAATTTTAAGAATCAAAATACTTCTATTGCTCCCAAATCAACTAAAGTCCCCTGAAAGTATAAAGAACTAAATCTCTTCAAAGATGTGAAGATGTGCAGTGGAAATGAAAGGACAAACAGAACACTTCTAATTCACTTGATATGTTCAAACGGAAAAGGAAAATATATATATTCCTCCCAGGAAAATATATATATTTCTCCAAGCACATCTACTAATAAGAGTGTCATAAGGCCCTTACATAAGTAGGAATATCCACCTTTACTCTCTGCTGACACCGATAGTAACTTTTACAATTCAGACACCCCTTTTGATTGAAAAAAAATGAACCTGGATTTTTCTCTGGAGAGAAAACAAAACAAAAACATTTTCCCCAGCATTTCAAGATATACACATTCTTTGAAGTGTATACAATTACATTATGACTGATACTTTTAACACCAGTCAAAAACTCAAACTGCAGAACAGTGATTAAAGATGACTGAAGTCAAAATGAAAAGAAGACCTGGGTTCAGAGGAAGAGTCATGTGTTTATTAACTGTGTGACTTCTGGCAAATTGCTTAACCTCTCTGTTCCTCAGTTTCATAGTCTGTAAAACAGATATAATACTAATACTTAAATGAGAATTAGATAACATAATACATGTAAAGTGGAAAAGTATGAGTGTGTGTGTGTGTGTGTGTGTGTGTACACTTGGAAACTTAGAATACATACTTGGAATCCAAGGATTTTGGCCTTTAAAATCCCAAATAATTCCAAATAATTCAAATGTGTGTGTATATATTTGTGTGTGTTCAAAAAACTATAGTTTCCCTAAATGGACATAATCTAAATGCCTTACAAGGGAATGGTTACATAAATGACAGACTCAGACAATAAAGTACTATGCAAACCTTAAGCAGAATGCAATAGACCTACACAGGCTGATACAGGACGATCTTCATGATATATGATTATATACCAAAAACAAGGTACCAAATAATGAGTTATGAATAAATGATATATATGACTGTATAAGTCATATATAAATATGGTATAAGTCATATATGATTTATGTACTTATAAATACAATATTGATAATTTTACATGCATATAATATAGGTAAACATAATAAATATACAAATAGAAATGCTTATATAAGGACTTAAACATGAACAGAAATTTATGGAAATTACATAAAAAAACCAAAAATGATTGCCTCTGGGAGGTGAACTGGCTGCCTATAATTAAACCTCAAATTTTATTCTATGTTTGAAATCATTTTTTTCACCAATTCAAAATATTAATGCTTTTTTTTCCCAAAAGTTGACTTTCACTAACCTTTCCTAATGCATCTACTGTTGTTTACCCTATCTGTGAAAACCCCCAGCAGAATTTCCATTCTTAATAGTGTCCGTCTGTGAATGGACCATTGGGCTTTTTTCAGATCACCATACTTACATGCATGGGCCACTTTGTCGAAAATGATGCTAGCTGATTAAGAGAGTTTGTGAAAAAGTACCCACTGTGATTGAAACACTCATTTAATACATTTTAAGTGCCTGAAATGCTCAGCTTCCTTGATTGGTGTTGATTGTTTGCATTTGATTTATTTCCTCAGTATCAGTGTTCATTAAATTACTTAATGTAATGGCCACCCTGGAGCTGCAGCCTATCTAACTCCCCATCTTTGGGAGCATTCTAATTCTCTGGCTGCTCTCTTCGGGAGCAAGGAGTGTAGGTTTTACCATCAAAGAGCTCTGTGTGGCTCATAGAAATTACCTACAAGGAAAATTATCTTTCAAAAGGATGCACAGCAGTCATGTCTGATTTTATTTTATTTTATTTTTTTTTGTTATTTATAGCTCCTGTTCTTGGCAGCTGTCTTATTATTTTTGACAATTTATTAACTAACATGGGCACACTTGTAAAGTGATGTTCAATGCTCGCCACAGTATGTTTGATCTTCCACGTTTTAAAAGTCTGCCACCCATGTGGACAGCAAGACTTGTGCCAGCCTTATTCCAGCAGTCCATAAGCTATATCCACTTTTTAAAATATAGACATGGCTTCATTAGACATCCCAGTAATACCCAGTCTGAATGGAGATTTCTTTATTTTGCTTATTTCCTTTTATCTGTCCCAGTGGAGGTAGGGTACTGGGATCTCTCTTCATTAACTGTTTGTATTCAAAGGCTATTGAGATTTGCTTTTGTTTCCCCAGAGGACAAACAGAATAGTATGAAAGGTGTCGTGTGCACATTTACACCAATAAACCTCACTGTGGAATGGGAAGTATTGATCAGAGGAGGTGTTCAGAAGGAGCATTTATTGTACTGGAGGGAAAAGCACCAGAGTGAGTTGGAAGCAAAAGAATGTGTGAAGTCACTGAGTACAATGACCACATAGAGGTCACTGGGATCCTACAGTACAAAAGTAAAATGAGAAAGGAGAAAATGCATATTGTTTGCATGTTTCTGACTGTGAAACTCAGGTTAATCAAGAAAGAGTTGGAGTTTGACCAATTGAATAAAAAGGCCCAAATGAGATTGAGTTGTATGTACCCTGGACCCTGATGCCCTGGGAATGTGAAACCCCTCCCTACTGCAATGGCATTTTTTAGGGAAAAAAAATCACAACAAATAAAGTCAACAGCAACTAAGGGCAGCTTCAGGGGGCCTAGCTAAGTTTACCTTGGGGGAAGGTCTAGGGTGAAGTTTTAGTAGAAGTTTGTATCCCCATAGTATGAGATCCTGGAAAGTTTGAAAGCTGTGCCAAAGGGTGGGTTCGAGCCTTCATGTTTAAGTGAGGGTCTAGAGCGACAGGAGGCAAGAAGAGGGAAACTCACTCCAATGTCCTGCATGAAGTGACTTGGAGCTCAGATGGTTCTCCCCACCCCTGGTACAAGGCTAGAACCCAACCAGAGGAGGGAGCCAATGGTTCTTTTCTTTCTTTCTTTTTTTAGTTATTTAAATTCCAGTTTATATAGTGTCATATTAGTTTCAGGTGTACAATACAGTGATTCAACACTTACATTTGACACTGGTGCTCATCACACAACAAGTGTGCTCCTTAATCCCCATCACCTATTTAACCTACCCCCACCCTGTCTCTTGGTTTGTCTCTAATTTTTCCCTTTGTTCATTTGTTTTGTGTCCTAAATTCCACATACGAGTGAAATCATATGGTATTTGTCTTTCCCTGACCGAGTTTTTTCAGCTTAGCATAACACTCTCTAGCTCCATCCACATCATTGCGAATGGCAAGATTTCTTTCTTTTTTGTGGCTGAGTAATATTCCTGTGTGTGTGTGTGTGTGTGTGTGTGTGTGTGTGTGTACCACATCTTCTTTATCCACTCATCAGTGTCATCCATGGACATTTGGGGAGCCAATGGTTCTTTTAAGATAAGCTCTAGGACTATCTCAACAGACTCAGAGACAATTAGTGCCCATATAGACAGCCCAACTACATAGTCTTATTACAAGTAGAAAAATGTTTATCATTCAAATTTACAGAAAGAAAAACCTGTAAGAGTCAGGAGGAAGAGTTGTTTATTCTTAACAGGTGAACTCCATAAATCTTCCTGTCATGTGACAGGTATTCATTGTAAATCTTTCACTTATGTGACAGGCATTTACTGAGTGTGTACTCTCCCAAAGGTACTGTGCTAGGCACTATGGCGTCCACAGAAATTACCCTGATACAGACCTTAAAAAGGATCTTAAGTTTACTACAGTAGATTTAAGATGAAAGCAAAATACAAGGTGAGCATTATTTAGTAACCTAGGGGGTTATTCATTCATTTACCCCATTGATTAATTCGTTCCAATCCACAAATAAGTAATATGGGGTTGAAAGTAGTATACCCTCATATGGCTGAGTGTGGATAGAGGGAGGAATTTAAGATAAGCTTTATTTAGGGGTGCCTGAGTGGTTCAGTCAGTTGAGCGTCTGACTCTTGATTTTGGCTCGGGGTTGTGAGATCAAGCCCCTCATGGAGCCTGCTTGAGATTCTCTCTCTTCCTCTGCACCCTCCCTCCCCCCATGCTCTCTCTAAAAAAAAAAATTTTAAACTTTAAAAAAAGATAAGCTTTATTTACATCAGGGGTTCTCACCCCCAATTACATATTAGAATCACCCACCTGGGGAGATTTTGAAAAATAAGGATGTCTGAGCATAAAACTCCTGGGACTCTGATTTAATTGTTGTAGAGTGGGGCCAAGTTTTGACAGTTTTTAAAACTCTCCCCACTTGATTCTAATTTGAAGTCAGAGATGAGAACCTCTAATATATACTTAGAAACACTTGATGTGAGTCTTGAAAGCTATGGATAAAAATTGGAAATATGGAGAAATCAAAACAAAGCTCAGTAAAATCTTTTCTTTTATCTTCTGGTGATTTTCACCATGCCAGGAGGCATCCTGTGAGGTGAGTCACTATTTAAATTCTCCAACATCAGAAAGGAAGGCAATTAACATGTAGTGAAATGTGCTGCTAGGTACTTGTAATATAATGTGGGTTCCTAGATTAAGAGCAAGCCAGAAGAGGGAGTTTCAAAAGGGATAAATTTAGTTTCCAAGAAAGTTAAAACCTTCATTATAAGACGCCTTGCCATACATAGACTACAACTGAAGTTTGGTATAGACCTAATGTGATCACTGTGAGGGCAACATTTTGATGCCTTCTAAATGTCAGGCGCTTTACAGATATTTCTAATTCCCAACAACCCTATAAAGCAAGTATTTTCATTCTCAGTTTACAGCTGATGAAAATGGGCTCAGTGACCTGCCCCAGGTTACCTAGCTAATACTGTAACTAGATGGGTCAAGCCTGGCCAAATAAAGACTCAGTATTGCCCATGCTCTTTCTCACCAACATCTTTCATGGGGGGTAAGTAAGGTGCACTTCCATCTCCTGACACCAAAATTGCATGCATTTCGCCTCTCAAAACAACACCCTTTTGTGTTCGAAAGATAACAAAGAGAGACTACTTAACAAAATCTATAGGAAGATGGGCTTATAATAAAAACACCCTTGCCATTACCATTTTAATGACTGCCATTGCTTTGGGTCAAACAGAAGGAGAGTAAATACAAAGCATGGGTTAGACATTTCATGTTGTTGAGGAATTCTCTGGATAAGTCGCTCATTTTGCATTTATAACGCTGCCCCCACCCCCCGCATTTGTTTAGAGATAAAACAGAATGCTTTGGATGCCACCATCTACTCAGTCATGCAGGTTAAACCAGATTACTCTCTGTATCATTTAGGAAATAGAAACTACCAATCCCACAAATCCATCCCATTTCTCTGGTTCTCCTCTTGATGCCTTTACCCAGATCCCCACTGTCTCTGATCTGTTCACTCAAAAGTATTTCTGAATGTTACTATTTCTAAGACAATGCACTAAGTGAGGAGGAGGATACGTGACCAGCCAATAAAAATAACACTCGCCCTCATGAAACTTACAATTTCGCAGGAAAGATAGATGACAATCAAAGATTCACATAAATAAACATAAATTTACAACTGTGATGAATTCTGGAAAGGACAGAGACCTGGTATCATGATAGGTAGCAGAGAGGAGGAAAAATGAGCTTCCCCAAGGAAGTGGCACTGAGCAGGAATGGGGAGCAGCGAATAGCGATTAACCAGGCTAAGTAAGTTTATGGTGAAGGCAGTGGGGAAATGAAAGGGTTTAGAAAAGTTCTGTGAGAGCAAACGACATGTAGTGGGTGAGAACAGGGAAAAGAGACAGAAATGAAGTTCAAGGTGGTGGCAAGGTTGGTGCCCATTAAATCTTGCAAGGCTGTGCTGGCCACAGTAAGGAATTCTGTCTCCTGCTCGAGAGCAATGCGAACACCTGATCCCTGAGGGGTCTCACGTCGGATGACATGATCAGATTACTCTGGTAGCAGTATGGAGGACTCGGGACAAGTGGGAGCAGGCATTCATCAGGTGCTCACCATAACTGTCTGCACAAGGGGAGAGGATGGTTTGGCCCAGGGCAGTGCCAACCATGGAAGTGAGGGAAGTCAACAGAACGAAGGTTTTACCTCAGTATTTCTTTTGTCTTCCCTCTGGCTTTGGCCTTCACCTACTCACCCTCTAAGCTGTGACTAAAAGGGCCTTTCTTAAACACCACTGATGTCAGGTGAACTCAGTATGAAATCCAAACTCAATCATGATACATGACATACTTTGTCACTTGGCCCACACTTCATCTTTTTCCGTCTTCCCCCTCTCTCCCACCTCAGTAAACTCTGTGTATTTCCCTGGTAGGTCTCTATCAGCGTCCCACATATCCTAAGCAGGCTACATAGAATTCAATGGGAATGGCACCCCTTGGGTTTGTGCAGCATAATTACCCTGACCGTATTGAGATTTTCCAAAGCCTGATTCCTGGAAAGTGCATTGATACTGTCCTCAACTCAGAAGAGTTGTGGGTGTCAAATATGCAGGCATCCTGTCCCATAATTAGCACTGCTAACATCTAACAGGTTGATCCCCAATATTCCAGGGAAGCAACTCTGACCAAGACCCCAAGGTCACTGCATTAATGAACTGAAAAGGAGAGAGAACAGGCTTGAGGGAAACACAGAAATATACAGGCACATAGTAGAGCATGACCCTCCAATGTGTTTTAACTTAAGGACTCTGATCTCCCTCCTTTGTTCTAGTTTCTAAAGCTAAGACTATAGGAATGGACACCTGTATAACAAGAGAGCCAATCTCAAAGGTAAGATAGAGATGCTTTGAAAGTGGCTACTTAAGAGACAAGGTGGGGGAGAAACGATCATACAGGCCAGAATTTTATGAAGATGAAATCCAGTTGTAAAATCACCAGTATCGCCCAAGAGCTATCACATTGGGAAAGAAATGCCGACATTCTACTCCCATTCAGTCCCATTATTCAAAAGAACATGCATTTTATAACCCAGGGAAGCCCTCCATTCAGCTGAGAATTAGCCCTTGTCCCCAAGCTCTAATTCCATAAATAGACTTTAAGCATTCTGCATAGTGACACGGTGCAGAGATGGGGTCCCTCCTGGCGTGACGTTCCATCCGGCTGCGACTCACACCACATTCTCCTCTCCTTAGGAAGCAAACCGCTTCTCTGATGTTTCCCCACTGTGTCCAATTATGCTGCTGCCCTTGCAAAATGAGCACTTAAGCATTCAGTACATTTTTAAGGAAATGGATCAGCATGATTATTCTGGGAAACACAAAGCTCATGGAGGAATAGGGCAAATTATGAATTTCAGGAAATACTGGTCTTTGTATATTAATCACACTAATAATATTACAAATGAGAGAAGTACAAATCCACTTCCCTCCCATGCACCATTTGCTGTGTTTGAACCCTTTGAAGCAAGTGTGCAGAGTACCGTTTTCATGTATTTAGCCCCCTCTTTGATTGTTTTTCAATCACTGCTACATTTTTAAATATCAGAACAAAATAACTGGAAAGCTACAAAATTTTCCCAATTAGCTAAAAGCCATAGAAAACACTGTGATGGAAAATGGAAGGTTCATCAAGAAATGACAAATATACCACATACGCAACACTACTTCCTAATTCCATGGCAGACATCCCTAATCAATTACAGAATTCTTGCCCACAGAGATCATAAAGGGACTCAAGCTCCTCTTCCCACAGAGCACTTACCCACCAGTCAGAATTGACATCACTGTGATCTAGGTGGGCTCACTCTTTTTACAAACAGGGCAACTAAATTCTGGTAGGCAGAATGCCCTTGCCAAGGACACATAGTGAATTAGGGTCAAAGCCAAGATGAGAAGACAAATCTTACTCCCCATCTGCTGCTCTTACACTCCACCTACAATAAGCACCCCTCCTTATCTTTATAGAGCAGCAGCTGGGTAGAATTCCTTCCATGATTATGAGATTCTTTAGGTAACGTGAAGAAATGAGAAGAGCTACAGGGGCGTCTCATCACTGAGCATGAACATGAAAACCTGCACTTACAACTTTCATATTTGCACATTTACCTTAGGCTTGCACTAAACACAGTATTTGCTGTTTGCAGACACACACACACCTCCATCCCCACATCTGCTCCTCCCCCCCATTTTTTTTTTTTTTTTTTTTTTTGTATGGCAGTATTCTTCTCAACATTCAGATGTCAGCTTCATTATCACCTTTCCAAAATCTCTCTCCAGGCCAACTTATCTAAATAGACCCTCCTCTAATTAGTTTCTATCTCAATACTCTATTTCATGCCTAACATGCACCACAAGTTGTAATTGGTATAAGTGTTTACTGGCTCAGAACTTCTCCAAGATTACATGCCCCCAAATGTCAGAGGACCACATCTGCTTATTCTCTACCAACATCCAGCACTGCTTGGATAGAGGTTGGCACACAATCAAGTCAGTGAATGAATTTTAAATACCACACTTTCTAAGAGTATCTTGCCTTCGTGTTTTTATTCCACCTCTTTGTTCTCTGAACATCCACATTTAGGAATGTCCTTGGGTATCACCTGCCAAAGGTCACAGCTCAGGTTCTTTCCTTAAGGTGTCACATGAGACATCTGCTCAGTCAAGCAAATAAAGGTTTCCTTGGATTGTTATGAGTGGAGAAATTAAGCTTCTGACCTCAGCTCTGTCATTAGGCCCTGTGCTTCCTCCCACTTTCTCCAGCCAGTTCCTCCCAGTCCAAATTGTTGACCCACGGAATTGTGAGCTGAGTTAATGGCTGTTTTAAGCCTCTAGGTTTTGGGGAAACTCAATGTAGCTGATGTTAACTGATACACTACTAAGTTAAGTGCAAAGGTCCAAGAATAGTGACCCAAGCTACAATTCTGAGCCTCCATCCAAATGACAGTGCAATCAGAGGCACATTCCTTTAAGCCCCAATTCCTTCATATGAAAAATGGAAATAATGAGGGTATTTTCTTGACAATGTTATAATTATTAAATGCGTTAATATGCATAAAGTACCAGGTTCATGGTGAGTGTTCAACAGATATTAGTGGTTATTGTTATTTTTAAAGAGTTAAAAAGACTCATTCCAATCACTAATTGCTTGAATTCTATCTCTTTTATGCTCCTAGCATCTTGTTTTTGCAAAGGGAAAAGCTGTGTGCATGCTGCCATAAAGTCTTTTACAAAGAAGATAGGGTAAAACATATTTATTATTATCTATAATTTCCTCTTATTATTTTCATCATATAAGTGTAATCTTGATTTAAAAGGAAATTTATAGTCGAGTACACACTGGATAAAGGGGAATTTTTTGTTGCGCTGAATTACAAAAGGAGAATCAGGTCTTTCATTTTTCTCTAAAATAAGGGATTTGGATCACATTCATAAGAACAAATAATACCCCAAAATGTGCAATACACTACATGCCATGCTCAAACCAAAGATAAGTTTCCACTCTTAATTTTAAACACTGTCAAGTTCAAAATGTATATATTCTATTTTTAATACCATTCACTTTTCAAGAGTGGAAGGATGGTTTCCATCAGCAGAATTACAAGTAAAGGAAATATTTTTTTTTTCTTTTTTCCTAAAGTCTTGAAAATCTGGAAGGAAACCAATATTTACATTTGGGTTTGTATTTTGCATTAAATTCGTACTGAATTTATATGTACTGAATTTCTTCTGGCTCCTCTACAGAAAGTACTATTAGCTCATGCTCCCTTTTCCTACATGCATAAAAAGCAAATAACAACTTATCTCTTTTTATGAGCTGTTCATAAAACAAATCCATTCTTGTGTGTGTGACTTAACCCTTACACACATCAGTATGAGCTCTTCCCATTCTTGTCTCAAAACACATGGAGCAAAAGGTAGGGTAGAAACAGTAAGACAATACTCAAGGGGAAGACAAGTAAAGTCCTTGTAGGCTGAATGCCAGGAGAGGTGTAGTCTCTGTCTTATGTGCATAGTAAGTGTTTGGGAATCATAGGAGAGCACAGAGACCACCCAAAGTCGTGTCTTTTCCTTGGAGAAAGAGCTTGGCTTTTGATTTCTGTTCTTTTTTAATAGCTAAGGCAACTCTATGAGCTTTACAAATGGCCTTTTCAGGCGGCAGAATGACACTGTGGTCTCTAGGGGTAAAAGGTAAGGAGATGTCATTTATCTTAACTACCTCTCAGAGGCTGATGCTCCAGCACACACGGCCTGTCAATAGGATGGGCCAAGGAGGCATCTATTCTGCATGTCATAGCCACCCACTGCCCTCAAAGAACTTTGGGGCACAGGATGTATATATCATTTAAAATAAATGCCAATCACTCTTTTCCTTTCGCCTCTACTTTTACTAAATAGACAGTCCAAAAGTGTGTATGTGTGAGAAAGAAATAAGTCCATTGAGAATTGCCATCGTTGGTAACCACACAGCCATTTCGTCTCACAAAACAGAAGTTAGGAGGTGAGCACGAAGGGACTACTGCAGCCACTTGAGAACTGATTCGTCAATATTCCTGTTTCCCTACCCAAAAAGGCTTCCTGGTTCATGGTCATAAGATGGCTGGCTCCACTTTCTGACTAGAATACCCCTTCCAGGCTAGAAGAAACATGAAGGGGGAAGAGCAAATGGCAAAAAGGCAGGTGTAAGCCGAGCAGTAGCTGCCTGGAATCCCTGTTCTGCAGATGTTACTTCTATGTCACTGGTTCCATGGCCACCTCCAGTTGCAAGAAATCCTGGGAAATGGAGGTCTGTGGCTATTGTTTTGTTCTAAATGAAAACATTCTCATGAGAAAACATTCTCATGAGAAAATATTCTCATGAGAAAAATGGAGAATAGGCAGGGATGGGCTAGAACAGTGGTTTTCAAAGTACAGTACTTGAGAACTCTTTAAAAATTCTAATTTGGGGGCCCCATTCACACTGACTGAGTCAAAAATTCTGCGAGGGTGTTTTAAGAGAGCCTCCAGGGAATTCTGACTGACACTCAAGTTTGAAGAGAGCTAGCGTCAAAAACGACGTGTCTGCGACAGAAAGGTGCATAAGAAAGTATTGGCATTATTACTATTCTATCTGTTAAAATCTCAGAAGGAATATGCTACCATCCCCATTTTAAAGATTAAAAAAAGGGAGGGTCAAGGTCCATAGCTGGCAAGTGAACAGAAAACAGCAAGTGAACAGAAAATGGCAACTTTTAACTTCACACAAAAGAAAATGCTCTGAGACCAATGCTGTCAGTGAGTGATTCTCCGGGTTTTTACACTATCTATAGTGATGAAAGACCCAATTCCTAGGACATGCATCAGAGCTTCTCTGCTCTTAAATTCTAGTAACACTTCAACATGCGGCCTTGGGCAATGCACAGGACTCTTATGAACCTCAGTTTCACTGTCTGTTTAGTGGGAACTCCTCCACAGCTTCACTCTACATTACTGAAAATCTTTTTGAAATACTAATTTACAAGAATTCTGTGCTCTTTGGAAAGAAGGAGTTACAGGAATTTCGGTCATATTTTTAACATGCTTAGAATAATGATCACCTAATGATTTTAAGAAATCTAGAAAAAAGATTGTCTTAAGGTCCCAAATGGTTAATTACTCCATTCAATAGCAAAAAAAAACAAAAAAAAAACAAAAAAAAACCCACAACACATGGCCTAAATGTTTCAGCTAAGTCCACAAAGCCAAAATGTGGTACACTGGATTCACACTTCGGCAATGCCTCCTGGGCTAATGGGAACTTTTGCTTTCTGACATTATCCATTTTGTTAAAGCTGGTTATGATTCCCCACACATTACTTGAAAACCAATTTCATTCAAGACAAAAGAGTGTGAGCAGGGTATTACATTTTATGCCTAAATTATGCAAATTTGGTGGAGTTATATTGTATTGTGAGCAATTCCCTTTCTTCCAGTTTTCATTGTAGCATGAGTTAAAGTAAATTTCACTATCCTCATTTGCAAAAGGTGAATACTTTCTATTTTAAACCCTGGAGGAAAGGATTGACTTTTAATGAGTAGTTATCTAATATAAAAATCTCTTACATATATTACTGACATCATCCCAAAGTATTAAATGTACATTCCAGATAGGGTTGATCTTGATTCAATTAATCCTTGGAGGAAGGGCTTCGAAACCAAGCTCTATGTGTTCCAAAGACAAACCAGGAGGTGAGACAGAGGATGTGGAAACATTTTTTAGAAGATATCCAAGCTGTATCCAACACTTTGCTGTTGGACATCAAACTCTGCAGCTTTTGATACAAGCTTTCAGAACAAGGACACTTTATATATATATAACACTTTCCTAGTTCAGTAGGAGGCGATGAGTTTGTAGCTATTAACTCTTCGTTTTGAAAGATCACCTTCAAACTCTTCCACTATTCTCTTCTTCTCACGTAGCCCATCACTTCCCAGAAGGAAAGAGGCATGTGGAAGAGACTAGGAACAAGCCAACATTCCAGGCATGGGAGATTCTTGATCACTTCTGACCATCTCACCAATGCTGCTTTCATCTTCATGTACATTTGATTAGACTGATCTCCACATCTCTTTCTAGAATAGTGTGCATGAAGCAGCAATAAGTGGACCTAGCAGGTGAATCAGTTAATAATTCCTGGGGTGCAAGCAATACCAGCTGCAGTGGCTTTTTAAAATAGGGATTTATTTTCTTACTTAATAAGTTTAGCACCTTACCAGTCCAAGTATGGTCTGTGAACTCAGGCATCAGCACTGAGTTTATTAGAAACTTTATTAGAGGTTTACTAGAAACACAAATTCTTGCATCCCACCTCAGACCTACTGAACCAGAATCCCTGGGATGGGGGCCCAGGAATTTGTATTTTAAAAAAAAAACCCTTCAGGTGATTTTTATGATTAGATTTTAATGCAAAAGTTAGAGATCTAGAAGAAAGTAGGTGCTGTGGCAAAGTTGGTTCTTCTCATGTTCTCCTCATGATCAGATGTGGTTGCCACAGCTCCAGGCATCACTTGTATGCTCCAGGCAGGGAGAAAAGGGAAAATGAACAGGCTTGTCTAATCCCTTTTATCATGCTTTTGTCTCAAGGAAGATTCAAGAACATTTAGGAAAGAAAAATAATGAATTTTCAGCCTCTACAGTGAGAGACAGCAAAGTAGAAAGTTAGAAATAACTTCTTATAGATGAGATGGAAAACTGATGAGATAAAAATCAGCAGTTTTGCCACACCAGGGTATCCAAGATCTTGGAAGTGTTATTTTATAACACTTACATTGGTATTTTAAAAAATAAATATCTCCCTACTTTAAAACATTCATTCCCATTATGGTAAACATTTGGTTTGCTGTTTGGAAACACATCTTGCTAGGTATAAATATGTCTTACATCAGTCCTAGCCTTTTACCATATGCCCTTTTGCCTTTTAAATTTGGTACCAGGTGCATAAATTACTTATTAGAGAATGAAAAGTAGGAATATAAAGAAAGAAGGATCACAATTTCCCTTATTATAGGGAATAGGGAAAGTAAATCAATTCCCTTGTATTGATTTAATTTAAGATCATATTAGTAAATAATAGAAATTTTTTGGATGATGCATTGGAACACTGACTGATATTAAGGTTATACAATGCAATCTTTGAAAACACATATGTGTTGTTTTGTTTAATGCCTACTAGAACTTTTAGGCATGGCTCTCTAAGTGTTATCTGGGCAGCTGAACTGTTAAAACACAAGGCAGATCTCTATTAGGAAAATGTCCCCAGAGATTAAGTATATAAAAATAACCAATCTCACTGGTAATCAGAGAAATTCAAATTAAACAGAAGTGATACAGTCCCTATTAGCAGAATGTTAAAGTAATTACAATACCCAAGACTGGTGGGGATATAGAGAAACTAGCATTTATATCCACTGCTGGTGGCTATATAAATTGATATGACCCTTTTGAAAAGCAAGTTGGAAATACATATCAAGAGCCATATAAAATCTTCCCTTTTCCCTGATGCTGTAATTGCATTTCTGGGAGTCTGGCTTAAAGAAATAATCTTAAATAGGGAAAATGAAGCCCATTGGAACATTATTTAGAATAAAAAAGGTAAAATTTAATTCTCCCTAATAGAATGACAAATATTTTATAGTCTTACACACATACTCTCCTCAATGAAGTATTTGATAGCTATTTAAAATTGTGGTTATAGAAATTAGATTACTAGATACCTATGGGACAATGTTTCATTTTCTAAAAAAATCAAAAGCTCATGTTTATTATAATCAAAGCTACATAAATTAAAGAATACATGGCAATGAATATACCACAAACTTAATGCTGATTGTGTCATGATGAACGCTTTTATTTTCTTCATAATTTTCCATTATAGGATTAGTAATAGTGTTATCTTTTTTAAATGAAAAATGCATTTATAATACACTGTAAACATTTTTAATCTCTTGGAAGAAATAGCTCTTTAAACATAGTTTATGACTGCAATCAAACAGTCTTTTCAGAATTTTGATTACATTTTGGTTAACCAAAATATCTCACTGATTGAAAGGGATAATACTAACATGAATTACAAATTATCAAAGAATCACAAGTCAATATAATCTACCTGACTGATGGACTCCAGGAGAAAGACCAGCTAAGTCTTCCTTTTGTTTCTACTCTCCCTCTGATTCTCTACTCTGTCAGTAGAATCTTCTAACCCAGTAGATCTGTGTTAAGTGACTCTTCAAGAACAAAGAAACAAGACTAATATCTATGTTGGGAGCAGGTGGTGTGAAGAGGTAAAACTCCATTTCTCAGAATGATTCTTTTAGTCACATAAAGACAAGAGATGAAAGTGCTCATCAACTTGCACCAATTAATTAGTACTTCAAAAAAGTAAAATAAATGTCTCTCTTGTGTGTGTGTTGTGTATGTGTATAGAGAGACATATAGAGACAGATGATAGATACATAAACACATTTATATGTATACATGTAAAGCCGTAGCTAGCTGACAGACACATTGATACATAGATAGATGATTGACACATACACACAAATATTGAACACTTAATGTATGTTCAGGTTTTGTGCTAAGGGTTTCTATGCATTATCTCAATTGATTCTTTGTAAGGATTAATTTATCCCCATTTTATAGTTAAAGAAATAGAGAAGTTAAGTAAATTGTCCAAGATCACTCTACGATTTAATTCTCATTTGAAGAGAGCATCACTCGATTACAGAATACAAAGCCCAGCCTTGACCAATGCATATTTTTTAAAGAAAAAGCATCAGAGGCTGGTGCTGGGCATACCAAAATCATTAACTACAAATTATGGCTTTTGCTTTTAATTTAACATTTGATTTTTTAGTGCCCCCTCTCAGTGACTCAGTATCACGGCACAAATGTGTATCTGTTCCACAGATGTGGTCCCTTGGTTATCAAATAGCTGTGTAGCATGTTTCAACTTTGACATATATATAACTGACCTTTGTGCCTTTATGTTGAAAATTACAATTAATTTCCCATTCATGTTTGCATTTATAGACAAAAAGCATAACTACTATTTTTTTCTTTTTTGCTTCAACTGGTTCCATTTGTGATTTACTAATCAGCTTAATGGAGATTCTGGCTTTGGTATTAGCGGATGAATGATCGGAAGAAGGATCTTGGAAACCCATGGAAGTGTCAAGGGATGATATTATTTAATTCTATTGACACAAATTATCCATCTGTGTCACAATATCCTGTATGTTGAGAACTAGATGTAACAAAAGTAGATTTTCCTCTTATTAAACACAAACCAAGACAGCCAGCTAATTCTATTCATATACTTATCTAAAATGAATGACTCTAGAATTCACCTGGCATGCTGAAGAGGAAGAGATGGGTATTTTTAAATATTCTATTGAAAATGCTTGTGGGTTCAACAAAGAAACTGATAAAAATAATTTACCCTGGACCCAAACTAATAACATTCAAAGGAAGGACACATTCTTTCAAAATTCCTTTTGGCAATGATTATATAACTTTTCATTCATACATGCATCCATTCAACATATTGGTCAGGTGCCTATGTAATACTGAAACACGGAGAAGAGAAAGATAGTTCATGCCTTCAAAGAGACAAGCAGGTTACTCAGATATTGCTAACATGCAGTGTGAAGTGCCATGACAGGGATGTGTCCAGAGCCCACACATGCATGGCCGGCTTGTGGCAAGAAAGGGATGGAAAGGACAGTCAAACTACAAATCAATTCCTTCCTCTTCCCATTATTTCCCTGGTATTCCCCTCATAAGGGCTAATCCTAGGAGTGTCCTATTAATACTGAAATATTTTATTATCACATTTTCTCAGTTCTAAGAAAGCAGAAGAGACTGTATGAAACATCAACTTTGTAAAAGCTTCTCCCATTTCAAAAAAGTTAAAATGTGGAAAATGCTTGCATGTCCAAATAAAGGAAATATGATAGTAGTGTTCAGACTGCTTTGGCAACATTTCTATTCTCCAATATACCTCTGAAAGTGGGACATTCAATAAAATAACACTTGTTTCTAGATTCAGACAAATTCTATTAAAAAAAAAAGAATCCCCCAAATGAAGAGACAGAACGCTACCCTCATACACAGAGGTGAACATGACTGAAGCAAAGAGACGTTTTTAGCCAACCCATTAATCCAGCAAAGCTTTGTGTGAAGATGTGGATATGTCAGAACAGGTTACCTCAAGAGGGCTTTCTTTTGAACTTGAACTGCCAAAATTCCAAGCAGACACCAAAGGGCTTCAGTTTAAGTGGGCAAAAGGTGAATAGTCAGAGGAAAGTAGAAAGAACAGAAGACCAGACTGGTTATCAAAGAAGAGCTTCCAAAGGGGGGGGGGGGGGGGGGGAGGGAAAAAAGGGAAGTTTTCAGAAGGTCAATATTCAAGTAAAGCTACATTTAAAAATATAAATCATTCAGAGGCATAGAAGTAAGGGAAAGAAAGAATTTCCTTTTCAGATTTCAAGCATACTAGGTAAAGAAGATAAAGAGGCACAAACAAAAGTTGGATCAGAGCCTGCAACCAGAAATGAATATCTGTCTATGCTATAATAAGAGAAAATAAAATTCCAGTTACCATCTAATATGTCAGATACTTGGCTTCTGCTCACTCCAGAGTCTGAAACTATAGCTCATCAATATCTCCAGCAGAGGCTAATCACGAGAAAAGAGTAAGCCAAAGAAAGCAAGTAGCTCTCTTGAATGCCACAGCAGCTCAGATGAAGAGATGGTACGAATAAGGTTGGAGAATGCTGGAACTACCAAACAGAATCTATTCTTTCAACCAGTATGATCACTTGTGCCTATTTCTCTCCAGGGAACCACACATGCGTAGCCATGTCATCTCTGACTTCTAGATGCTTAAAATATTTATGATCCAAATATATGAACCATGTCATCTCTGCCTTCCAGATGCTTACAATATTTATGCTTTTGATCTTTAAATTTGAGAATCATCTCTACATTTTACTCTGCTATGATCATCTTATTGATCCCATCAATGGGTAACATAGGGAGTAGATTCATCTTGAGTTATAAACACAGTCAACTAACTGGTTGGAATAGTTGTGTAGCCCTTCCTACATGCAAGAAAGCACACCAGGTTGAATGAGGCAGAATACTTGCTTTCATTTTTTTGTTTTAAGATGTTATTCATTTATTTGAGAGAGAGCATGAGTGGGGGTGCGGCGGTGGTGTAGAGCAGAGGGAAAGAGAGAAGAGAGAGAAGGAGACTCCCTGCTGAGCAGGGAGCCCGCTGCAGGGCTGCATCCCAGGACTCCGGGATCACAACCTGAACCAAAGGCAGATGCTTAACCAAATGAGCCACCCAGGTGCCTCTAGAATACTTGCTTTCATAGAGTTTCTGTGCACCTGGGGAATGAGATGTACCCACACAATCATCATAAGGATCAACAGTCCTAAGGAGGGAAGGACAAAAGTGTGCTAAAAAAAACCTAAAAGAGAAAAAAAATCCCTTCCAGCCTAAGGATGAGAACAAGACTTCATGGAGGAGAAGCATCTTTAAAGAAAGAAAGAAATGGAATGTTTTCAACTGATGTTTATAACTGCTAGCCTCAAACTTGTTGTTTTGTTTTGTTTTGTTTTTAAGATTTTATTTATTTGACAGAGAGAGAAAGCACAAGCAGGGGGAGCAGGAGAGGGAGAAGTAGGCTCCCCACTAAGCAGAGCTCCAGATGTGAGGCTGGATCGAGGATCCTGGTACCATGACCTGAGCTGAAGGCAAAAGCTTAACTGACTGAGCCACCAGGCGCCCCTAACTGCTACCCTCAAAAGAGAGGTTTCATGTGTGGGAGTTAGGGGAAAGTGCATGGTCAAGTAAATAAATGTAGGAAAGGAAGCACTCTATCACTACCATTTAATCTCAGTCATCTACCACTCTATCTCTCATCCTTGGAGATTCCTAACACACATTGGCATATTAAAGGTCCTGAGGAATCGCCCCAGAGATGGGGGTGGTGGGTAAGGGAAAGAAAAGCATCAGAGAGACAAACAGAGAACAGGACACAAATATGTCAGTGACAAGAAGGAGCCTGGCCCATTTGAGGAACTAAAAACTACCGTGTTACTGGAGTACAAGGAGCAATATGGCAGTGGATGGTGAAGAAGTCTGAGAGATGGATGGGACATCTGCCTTGAGCAAGGATTCTCAACCAGGGGTGATTTTGCTTCCCAGGGGCATTTGACAATATCTAGAGACATTTTGGTTGTCACAACCAGGAGAATAGGTGCTATTGGCATCTGGTGGAGAGAAAGCAGAGATACTGCTAATTATCATATAATACACAGGACAGCATCCCCCAACCTCCCCCCAACCCGACAAAGAATTATCCAGACCAATATATCAATAGTACTGAGGTTGAGAAATTCTGGCTAAGTGAGAGATGGAGTATGAACGAGCCTTAGCATAAGAAAGTTCAGCTTAGTTAACAAAAGGGTAGGGACAGACCAAAGTCAATGAGATTAATACCCAGACTTGGAAGGACCTCCCATGGTTCTGGTCCTTGCTATGAAGCACAAAAATACTTAAACCATCTGATAGCTCTTCTCTTCATCAAGTTGAAATAAGAGCATAGCCCAGCGGCTTCAAGGTTCATATATGGTTTATATATGTGTTATAAGCAATTGACATTGTTTGTGCAACTCTTCAGCAATTAACTGACAACTGAGAAGTACACAGAGCACAGGGCTGGCACATCATCATCAGGGGTGTTAGAATGTCAAAGCAGCAAGAGTCTACCAGGAGAGTTCAAAAGCAGATGATGAGGCTGCCTAGGAGGTTTTCCACAATGCAGGCTATACATCCCACCAGTGTTGCCAGGAGAGGGCGAAGGGAAGCTTCAGAGATCTTTTACCCACTGAAGTCACCTATGTGATACAGGTAAAACATGAGAGCACTTTACAGGGCCACCTAGAAAGAAGTAATTTGAGGTTCAAGAAAGGGCTGATTAAGCTACCTCCCAAAAAAGATACGTTATGTAATAAAAGAGAAAAATCAATATACAAAGTTTTAGTACCTAAATGCAAATACATAGTGATAAATAGAAATTACAGTCAGTGATAGGACTTACATTTTGAGGACTCACAGTCAGGTACATTTTGGCTCATAAAAGGGGACCAAATATTTTAAGGGCTGCAAGGTCATAACTCAGGTATGTCTTCAGTTGACCATAGCAGTGAATATAAAATTAGCATATTTCACTCTTAACAGGCAAGGTCTTTCAGGTCTGCTTCATTATGTAAAATGATTATTCTAAGTAGGTGGCTCTTTAATTCCCCCATTAATAACAGGGATATTTCTTTACTATTGGCCTCTTTTTCTCACCCTTTTTTTTTTCAGAGTGAACATACTGTACATGTTTCTTTGGGGAAAAAATGTTTTAAAATGTGTCTTCTATGTGAAAATCTTCACTTATAAAAACCTAATAGATTACTCCATTATCATATCAGTGAATATTTATTTTATTCATAAAATGTATTCACATACACACATCTATATATCTATTTAAGTTTAAATACAGAATAGTGTATATCTCACATATTTTTAGAATGTATGATACGTTTTATATTCTGGAAGAGAGGAAATCTATACCTAGAAAGGAAATCTGCTATGTCAGTGTTTTTTGAGAGAGAGGGAGATCAGTCTATTGCTAAAATCACTGTTGTTCAAGTTTTCTCTTACTTGCAGCTGAAATCATTTCTAACAAATACAGAAGCTCAACCGTTGCTACAATTGAGGCACTGGCAAAAAGGAGACCCTTGATTCCATGGAAACAGAAAAGGGCAAGTTCCCCAAGTGTGTCATTAGCCCAAGTTCCCTGGAGTAAGAGTCTAGGATCTTCCTTGATGTATAATAGAAGCAGGTTGCCCAGATGCCATATTTATCTTTTTCAGTGTCAAAATCAAAGGGATGATCTTCTCTTCACTTGGTTTGGTCTTTCCTGTAATAGCAAATTTCTCAAATGTGGAGTTGGACTACAAGGCATCTTGAAAGAAACAAAAAAAAGAGGCCCTGTGTTGTCCTGAGAGAACCAGGACAGGGGTTCAAGTGACCCAGTCCTGTGAGAGCTATTGCAAAATGACAGGGTTCAGGACCCGCTGCCCCAAAATTGGATACCTTGGCATACTGAATATTTCCAGCTGGAGGAATTTGAGAAATGGCATGTGCTGGAAAGACTCTCTGACCCTCACCTGAAGTAGGTCATCAAACTCTCCTGTACCTGAAGGAAAGGAGTATCCATATCTCTGAAGACAGAGGGACACAGACAGGAATCTGGATGAACGGGTCTTGCTAAATTTCCCCCAGTTTACTGTAACTGAGTTGACACCCTTTGTCCCATCATGTCTTCCCATGACTTTTCATTCTTCATCAAACCTAGCATAGAAACACTCAGGTTAACCATTTCTCCAGTCCTTCATTTCCTTGTGAGGGTTCCCATGTCACCTAAAACTTGTATTAAATAAATCTGTATGCTTTTCTCTTGTCAGGCTGTCTATTGTTATAGGAGTCCCAGTTGAGAACTTAGAAGGGTAGAGGAAAGAGATAGTTTTCCTCCCTTGCAATACTTAATTTGAGGAATATCCAATTGAAAAGTCTATGCCTGCATCTTTAAGAATCCAGGATTATTATGAGACCTTTGTAAAGTTTTTAACTTTGTAGTGTGTTTCTATCCAGAAAAAGGAAATAAAATCCTAAAAAATAATGTGGTTTTTTTTTGTTTTTTTTTTTTTTTAAAGCCCAAAGGGACAGAAATACAAGGTCTTGCCACCATCAACTGCAGATGGACTGGCCCTCCTGGGTAGAGTCTAATAGGAACCTGTATGGACCAAGCAAGAATCAGGAAATGGAGCTAATAAGAGACTGAGTGCAGACGTTCATACCTCATGTCTATGGATTCTCTCTGTCCAACTGGAGGAAGAGAAGCTGAAATAGTCTCAGGCTAGGAGGACCCAAGACACCATCTGGTTCACACCCTGCCTCTAGGCAGGAGAATAACTAACTCATTCAGTACCTATGGCTTGCTCCTCCCTTACGATCTCGGTTTCCTTGATAGTTGGGAAGATCTCAGGAAAAAACTGGGTTGAACCTTAGGGCAGGAGGAAGGTGGAGAACTTTGTTTGTGTGGATGCATCCCAAACACCCATATAGTCAGGGTTTTCAAAGCTTTAATAATATCTGGCTGTATGAGCAAATCGTTTGCTTTGCCTTCCCTCTCATACCAGAAAGATTACATATACTAGATGAGATGGCATTAGGTTCCACTCAAACTAAGAAAACAAGCCAATTGATTTAATTCTGATTTTCTTGTTAAGTTTCTCTACATGTAAGCCAGGGTTTCTGCTGATGCAGCAGAAGCCCATACAGCCCATGGGAACATTGTGCACATCCCAAGTGCTAACTACAGGTGGATAGCTTGTCAGTGGCACAAAACGTGGCCCGTCTTCATAGGTACTTTGCACTATTTATGAAGATGCTTTCACATGCTCTAGGAGCTTTACGCCAACCAAACTCCCATGAGAAGGGGAACTGCTCAGCTTGGTTTGTAATGTGAATGCTAACACTTGTCCTATCTCCAGTTTATCCCACTCTGTGAGGGAAGAAACACTTTCTAAGCTGTCTGTACCCCTTCTCAAAAACTTTGGAAAGGTTTATAATTTTATACTCCAAACATCTGCAAAATTCCCCTTCAAGGTCATAAGATAAATGGCAAAAAAATCCAAATGCCTAAAAGGCCCAGCTGGGTCATATAAATGCCATATAAATGGCCTGGTGATAAATTGACACTAAGCCTTAGTGTAGAGGAAACACTATAGGGAGTGGTGGGGACTGGTGAAAAAAGAATAGAACATGCCTCAACCAAAGGAGGCAGTTTTGCCAGAGATTCTAATTTTTCAAGAAAAGCCAGAAATACAGACTTTTGTCTATGAAAAGTCCTGATTCTTTAAAGCAGTGGTAATTAACCTGAATTTTAAAAATCGCAAGCCAAATAAAATATGCCCACCACGTACAACTGCGTGAACATTTCCTCATGACACAGTCAGTAGATAGTTGTTGACTGATTTATACCAGGCATTTTGTGAGATAAAGGGTGTCTGTAAGGGGTCCCTAATCCCAGGATGGGGACAGAGAAGTGGAGGGAGGCTCCAAAGGAGCAGGGACCCAGTGGATTTCATCTTCCACCAAATGTCTAGTCAAGTATCAGACACGCTATAGATACACGAAATGTTTGTTGAGTAAATAAATGAAGACACCATTTATGTTCACCTCCATCCCAGAAGTAGCATTCTTTTTAACGATCATAATCTTTTCTTTCAAAGCAACAGAACTTGTTTTCATCACACACAAAAATTAAGCAGAGCACAAGTATAAAAAAGAAAAAGGATTTTAAATATTCCATATCTCATCATCTAGAAATATGCATTAGTACTAGTGATTAAAAATTTTTAAAAAGTGATGAATTTTATAAAAATGGGATTATACTCTGTATTGTTATATAAAAATAGAAGTTTATATAATAAATTACTATATATTATGATGTATTTTATTATATATTTAGTTTCTATGAGTAGCAACTAAAGGAACTATTACATTTCAGATA
Organism: Phoca vitulina; assembly: GCF_004348235.1. Taxonomy (NCBI): domain Eukaryota; kingdom Metazoa; phylum Chordata; class Mammalia; order Carnivora; family Phocidae; genus Phoca; species Phoca vitulina. Next base: position 26,311 of record NW_022589769.1, on the reverse strand, counting down.
AATATATGTAAGTATACATAATACATGTTTATATCAGTATCATATAAAAATATATGAATTATATTATGTAACATATAAATGTTTATGTTTATCCCAAGAGAGATTAATGACTATGATATCCCTCTAAAGTTAAGAAAAAAAACTGCGAAGTAAGCTAAAAATTCAGACTGACTTTTGAAAACTTCATCCGAAGTCACCTTTATATAATCTATACATCAAATGGGAGGGGCACTATTATTCAATGAGGCAACTAATTACATAAGTATATGGCAATCTACTTCTTAGGGCAATGTACTGCTTTGGCCCCAAAAGAACACTTTTAGAGAGTAATTTCTCCTTGAACCACCACTTCTTCTTTAACCCTCTCTTAACAATCTCGCCCTGAAACTGAAAAACACACACACACACACAAACACATAAAAAAAACATAAAAAACAAAACAAAATCCTTGATTTTCATCATTCCAGGTAACATCTTCCTGTCAAACGGATTGCCTCCTCTCCCTAATCTTGTCATTTAGCTCCTGAATTATGCGGAGATAAATGAGTACAGCAACCTTTTGGCTGCTAGATAATTTTATCAGCCTCATTTATGGTTTTCTATAGATTGCATTAACTGCCATTTCTTGGGAGATAAAAGAAAAAGTGTGCCTTCTGCAGAATGCTCCACTGAACAGTGTGAGCCTTGGAAGCCACTAACAGCATCTGAAGGCTGAAGAAAAAAGGTGAGGATACTAAACAGTTCATCAGCGGCAGGGTTTGTTTTGATGGGCAACCCAAGCCAGAAGCCTGGCTGGCAGGTGTGTGTTGAGCCATAGCTAAAATCTGTCCCGGGAAAACTTCCAAGCAACTCCAAACAGAACTTAAGGCAGGAGCTCTTTACTGTTTAATTTTTTTTTTTCTAAACAAATGCACTCACTTAGAAAAAGTAGTTCTCTGATGACATTTAAGTATTTTAAGAATTTTAGGAATTAAGTACATTATAATGTGTTCGGCAACACTACACATACGAAAACAAACACACACAAAAGTTCCTGTGTTTAAAAAGTTCATGTTGCCCTTGAAGGGAATATCAGGGGAGGGGAGAGGAAATTTCTCAGTATAAAATATAAAATGGCAAAGGATTAAATCAATGAGAGTTGCCTACTGAAATCACTGTCAACTTATAAGAAAGGCAGAGGAATGGTGGTGGTCACATGATGTGAAATGCACCCCTCAAACAAATGCATACTATGGAATATAAACTGTGCCTGAAAATGTTGTTTTTCTTTTTGTCTTTTACAGAAAAAGGAGGAGAAAGGTGAGGTGTGGTGGCTTCCTGCCACCGATGTTGTCCTGCACTTGCTTAAGACATCACCACAAGGGAGAACTAGGTGATGAACCCTGGGGAAACAATCTGGCTTAATTTTGCAACTTCTTGTGAGTCTATATTTCAAAATCAAAAGTTGAAAAAGGCATTGTGGCTGAAATTGGGGCAAGGTTTAGTAATGCATTCAGCATAAATATTGAGCATCTAAGACTGCCAGCTCCTGGAGCAGCAAGTGAAACAGATCATACCTCTGCCCCATGGAGCCTGTGATCTAGTGAGGAAAACAGACAAAGAAAAAGAATGGAAACGAGTAGGTAAATTAGTTGTGTATTGTAGCAAGAACTGAGAAAGAAGCAATCAAGCTGAGATGGAGAGTAACTGGGACAGAGAAAAAGATAATAAAAAAGGACCCTTTGAGGTGACGTTTTACCGGGTTCCTGAAGGATGCGAACTGGGTTGGCAAAGAATTAAGGAAAGAACACTTCTGGCAGCGGGAAAGAGCTTGGCTCGCTTCTGGGACTGAAAGGAAGCCAGGGAAAGGAGTGCAGAGAGCCAGACAGAAGAGATTGAAGTGACTTAGCAAGGAATGGTGTGGCAAAGCAGATTTGACCCATGCCTTAAAAGAGAAATACCAACTTTTTTTCAATTTCTTAATATTTTCAAGTGTCACCTTTAGTTTTCAAATTAAGGAAAACTGGCCACTTCTATTTTCTGCTGTCCAGATTACCCCAGACTATACTCTCGAGACATGTGAGAGAAGCCTGTTTACTCTCAGGTGAATTGGTTGTAGGAGCCAAATAATCTGTTTATTCCACGGAGTACATTTGCCACATTGTCAGAGACTGCTATGATCTCTTAGGCACTTCTTCAAAGAGAAATGCAGAGTATTTGTTAGTACCCATCTCCTGTCTTCTTAAACAAACCGAAACTGGTAGGCAGAAAAAAGCTTAGAAAAATATAACCAGAGCACACTTTTACACAAAGAAAAAGGGAGAAAAGTGCCTATCAACAACGTGTGGTGTCACAAGAAGCAACATGATTGAAATATTATGGAAAGTCGCTGTCTTTACTGTCAATGCCAACTCAGAATGGTGTACCAAGGGTACCTGGTACTGTTTAATTCAGACGAACCATAGATCTGGAGCCCGCAAAAATATCTGACAACAGTTAAAGATGTTTTGTAAATGTGCATACATATTTATAAACATGGCAGCAGAAGCAGACGAACGGAATAAGTGTGCTTCCCCTAAAGTCATCTGAAAGTCAAAAAATGCCATTAATTATTTGTCACGACAACCTTGTTCAATTTCATCTCAGGTGACTTATCAGGTTTGATACAGAACCGAAATTTTAATACCAAATTGCAACCAGCCACAGAGGCAGCATACCTTAAAACACAGAGCTTCCCTTTCTTCTAGGCAACATTAAGCTAATCTGCCCTGACAGAAGAGGACTCTTCGGAACTAGCTAGCGAGTCTCCCAAATATGAAGCAGTAACCCAAATGTCAATTACTTTTCCAGTGGTAGACAAATTGCTAGCACACTAATGCAATTTAAGCCCAATAATTAGATAACAGGACTACAGAGAGGGCCTGGTGACAGAGCTTCTGAGATAATAGAATCTAGTGTCCTACTTCTTAAATATTAACATCATTCTGTCTCAGTCAATCGGTTTATGGTAATTTAAAAAAGGGCAAAGCAAATTCCTTTTATTGCTAATAATATTGTGCTACTGCAGAGTTAGCTTTGAAGGTTAACAATCTATGGGGTCAAAACTTAATCATGTGTTATCGCGCATTTATGCATTTTCTTTCGTCTCTTTCTTTTGGAATGCCCTCTTTGTGGAAGGTTAAGGGTTTATGACAAACACACGTGGGCGCATCAACATCCACACAGGCACACACACAACGCACTGACAATAGGCATCCATTGTCAAATAAGGCCATCCAACTCAATTAACAATATAAAGAAATCAACCCATTTATATCATATACATTCTAAAATATCTCAACTTGATCTTTTCTTCCCCCCATAAATGGCTCATATTTTAAGGACATTGTAGACATGCCCACAAATTATTCTCTAATGTCATATGCTCCCCCATCACAATAATACACATCATTTTATGCTGATATTCAAATACCTCCAAAGAATATTAGTTCCAACTTCAATAAAACAGTGATTTGGTCTGTTTTGGGTAGCTGGGTAGATTTTGTTGTTTTTATTTAATAGATTTTTTTTCAAGTGCCTAGTGGGTTCTAAAGCTTCTAGGACCTTCTAGAATAAACCAGAACAAATGTGAATTCCCCAAGATATTTGCTCCCCAGTGTTTTCAATAATATATCTGAATGGGTAGTCAGAGGGGCCAACGCTGATCTGGTCACAACACTGACTTACAAAAATCACTTAATGTAAAACCAAATTCTGTATCCCCATTTTCCCAACTGTATCATGGGACAAATTAAAGCTTTACAACTTTCTTTGAGCAGAATTTGGTATAAAATGAGGTAACAAGTAACTAGATGAAAAAAAAAAATGATGCATATTATTTTGGTCGGTGGCCTGTCTGCCATTCATGACGATAAAAGAAATAACAAAGTTGATGCCACACTAGAGCTGACTTTCCTATGTATGTGTATTCACGGGTCAGGTACAGGCCGGTAACACAACAGGTAAAAGAAACCGATCCAACAGGAATTTTGCAGGCATTTACTTAAGAAAGCCCTAGAGTTGCATTCTGACATATTTGTGAAACTGCCTGTCTCTTACGTTCTTGAATAAAGTCCTTTTTCTCTCTAACTCAGTGTCCTCCTTTATAACATAAGGAGGATGGATCGAATAACCTCAAAATTCCTTTAAGGCTGACACAAAGATCACAGGTCCCCATCGATGACAACAAATAATTGAATCACAAGGCAAATCTCTCAGAGTGACCCAATATTCCTAGGCAATTTTTGCTTGTTGGAATAAAATGATCTCAGGGATACATGAGATAAGAGAGATCCTCCTATAAAAGTTAGGGTGTGAGTAAATATGTAAAGGGAAATCAAACATATCCTTTGTTAGGAGGGGGCCACCTTGGAAACATTTTAATGATCTGACACAACCATGTTTTTCCTCCCAACTCAGAACATATTATTCTTTTTACTCAGCTGAGTACAAGACGAAGTGGTTGGCTTGCATTTAAGGTCATGGAGAATCATATGTATTTTTGGTCACATGCAATACTCTTTGAGACGTTCATAGTGAGAACTGAATAACTGAGAGGACCCCCAATACTTACCTCCCACGTCTCACTCACTCTGAAGCATAGTCAGTTCTACCACCATGCTTGTTTTGAAAACGCAAATGCATTCCAATGAATAGATATAGAAGGGAACAATTTGAGCATAATGTGGATTTTACATTTACTCATGCTTGATTTCATCTGGGAAAAACACTAGGTTAACACAGAAAACTCCACCCAGTTGAAAATGAGCTGTACAGAAATACACCATCAGACACACAAACACGTACCTCAAACACCTACCTGCCACCCGGTTCACAACATGTGTTATGAGTCAGGCTCACCTGTATCTGGTGCTACAACTTTCTATCTGGCTTCAGAGACCTCTCCCTTTCTATCACTTCACAATAACTCATAAGCTGCAACCCTTCCATGCCCACTTCCAGAAGAAAACTTCTCATCTCCTTCAAGTTAAAATGCCAATTTACGATAGCATTTATAGTGCTCAGCACATGTAAAACTGTGCTGTTTTGTTTTTTAAGATTTATTGATTTGAGAGAGCACATGCAAGTGTGGGGGCAGGGCAGAGGGAGAGAGAGAGAGAATCTCAAGCGGACTCTACACCCAGCACCGAGCGTGACGTGGGGCTCGATCTCACAACCCTGAGATCATGACCTGAGCTGAAATCAAGAGTCGTATGCTTAACCGACAGAGCCCCCCAGGCACCTCTGTGCTACTGCTTTAATAAATAAAGCATAAATAAAAATAAATAAATAAATTCCTATCTGTTGTTGTTGTTTTTTAATGTGCCACTGATGAAGTTGCCTGTGATCCTGTTTTCCCCTAAGCCCTGTGGTTTTTATTGTATGACTTTGCACAGAGTGGTGATTTTTAGGAACACAGAGGAATGTTATAGCAAAACTGATGGCACATGCTCTTGCTAAGAGAAAGGGCAGGTGGAATCACCATAACATTTGATTTCTCTCTCTCTCTCATATCAGGTAACTCTACTACATTTCGGATTCTTAAAACTGCACTCTCTGGGGGCATACAATGAAAAGGGTTGAGCAGAGGAATGCAAAAAGACCATCCAACTGCTTGACATTAGGGAGGAATCTGACTGTTTTAGAGTCAGTAGCTCTAATATAAATACACTGTATTCATCTTTCTAGAAGTATTAGGTAAGCTCATGCTCTTCTATTGTCTTTCAAAATCAAGGTGTTCCCTGAGATAACAGAAACAATTTGGCTTCCCTTCAAATGCTGTCCTCCCAAAGGCTCAATGCCAGAACCCTCTGAACATCTTCATTTGTATTTTGTAAATGGCGCCATCTCTGGGCCTGGCCATCTCTGCTGACCCATGCCGTTTGTCCAAGCTCAAAAACCCTGGATGGTTGGGTGTTGGGGAACATTCCAGCTATAGTTTATGGTTGTGCTCAAGAGTGTTTGCACAGTCCAGGACATAACTTATGTGTTTTTGTTCTAGCCTTGCTAACCTTCTGATAGGTAGCTGTTGGTTAAGGGTGATGGCAGAGCAGTGTATAAATTCGTTGTGTTAGCAAGCATCCCACACAGGAATCAAAATGTACAGTGAGCCCTCAAGTCTCTATTGACATACGGTTTTACTTCTTTGCTAGTTTTCACAGATTAAACCCATTCACCCCACATCCCTCCCCTGAAAAGTTTGAAATGCACAGTGCCATGTGAATATGTAGACAACTTAAATGATGTGCATCAGGTGAGCATTATTTAGTTAATTCAAATCCATTATATTATTACAGAGATTAAAGACCTTTTAGTCCAACGTGCTAGAAAAGCAATAAATCTGAATTAGATCTACCATTTTAGTCACTCAGGATTAGACCTTTTGGTGATGTGATCCATTAACGTGCTTTAAATCTATTGATTCATCCTAGAAAGACACAATTTAAACTCAGAAGTCACAAAATGAACTTTCCATTAAGTTTGGGAGACTATGGTCACAGCTCATTTGACTTTTATGAACTAGAAAATGTGATGTAGACCACAATGGCATTCTATTAGGGGAAATCATGCATTTAACCATGTAGCAAAATACTGTAGTCAATTATGTGAACACACACCTATTTTACACATGGCTGGTTCTCTGACTTTAAATTATTAAGGATGTGCATTTAGCTTGTTTTAAGGAGTATTTACTCCCAAGTAAGAGATCCGTGATAAAACTTTGTTCAAAAAGTAAATGAATATTTTTCATTTATATTAATTTTTTTCAATAAGAAACTGGAATTGAGCATAGAAATTTTTGCTGTGTTTATTTCTTTGCCTCAGAAGAGAAAACACGTGATCTATTTGCTTTTTATAAATGAAAAAAATATATATTCTATCAGGGAAGGAAGAAAAAACTCAATCAGAAGCAGATTTTGAGATTCATCTGCCAGCTTGGAAAACATAATGATAATGTAAAAAGGAGGTGACAATAGGGAGGAAAAAAACTATTTAGATAAGGTTTAGTTTCCCTTTTCTAGAGTTCATCTTGATGGTGTACTCTATAAACATCATTTTCTCTCAATATAATTTTGTTTATATTAGTATTACACTTAAGCCAGACTATATTAATACCAGACTCATTATTATTCTAGATTTCAGCAAGGGTACACTTTAGTTCCAAATATAATTCAGCCCAGTTCTTCATTGAATCCATCAGCACCAACTTTTAACTTTTCAACTTTCCGTCCAAGTTCCTAATCATAAAACTCTGATTACCCAAAAGTCCAAGATATTAGATATCATCTAATCCAAATCCTTCATTTGCAGAAGACGAGTTAAGTCCGGCAGTGGTTAATGGACATGCTCAAGGTCACACTGCTCCACAAAGACAACCCACCCCAAAAGCATTCTCTGTCTACTAGGTCAACCTCTTTAAAAGAGTTTTCCCCTTTATTTTAAAATAAGATCTCCCTTAAAATTCATTTATAAAGGCATAGACAAAACATGTAATATCCTGAACACGTTTGAAAGTTGTTCCTATCTACGTTTTCTTCCCTTGAATCTATCTTGTCATCAAGTCTTGCTGATTCTTTCTTCTTTTTATCTACCCAAATTAGCTTTTTTTTTTCCTTCTGCAAAGTCACACTCCTGTCTTGGTTCTCACCTCTGAATATCTGTCTGAAGCACAATGAAAATCAGTGCTATAACGTCTAGTCCCACAGATCTTCTTGCATCAACCAAACAGGTTGATCCTGCTTATCTACTGACATTGTCTGGTTTTATCTTTGCAGGAAATAGAGAGGCTGGGTCAAGTTAGAGAAATAATAGAGAAGTTAATTGATAAGAATTGATCATGAATTGTGCTCAGGTGGAGCAGAGATGATAAAGAGTGTAATTCAGTGCTGGCTTGCAGTCTTCAGCATGGGTAAACTGAATGCATGTGAGATTTGGCAAGATGGAGGAGCCAGCGCAGATTGGGGTAGGTAGGCAAGGGGGTGGGTGTTGATTTGTTTCAGACATAATGAATGAAAGGTGTCCATGGGATAGTCATTGCTGGGGGACAACTGGAGATGTGTATGAAGAAATGTGAGTCTCAAGCTCAGAAGAAACATTTGGAGTTAGAAATGATATTTTTTGGGGAAAAAAGAAATAATATTTTAGAGAGCAATCAAGATATATTTGGGCATTAAAAACACAGATTGAGGAGTGCCTAGGTGGCTCAGTCAGTTAAGCATCTGACTCTTGATTTCAGCTCAGGTCATAATCTCAGGGTTGTGAGATGGAGCCCCGTGTTGAGCTCCATGCTGAGTGGTGGAGCTTGCTTAAGTTTCTTTCTCTCCCTCTTCCCCGCTCCCTCCCCCTCTGTCTGTCTCTCCCTCTCTAAAAATAAATAAATAAACAAACAAACAAACAAAAACAAAAAACCATAGATTGAAAGGCATCACCTAGAGAGAGTGTAGAGTAAAAAAGAGCGAGAGAGAGAGAGAGAGACTTATGAGTAGTGTCCACATATTGTAACATGCATACATATAACTAACACTGTTTCAGAAGCTCCCAATATAAAGGTCTATATTTGTCTTTAAATCACTGGGCAGGTGTATATTTTTAACTAACAGATTTAACTTATAGCTGGGGAGAGTAAATGTATTTTTTCTCCTCCTTCACTCCACTCCAGTATATACAGTGCTAAAGAAGCACATGGCAGATGCTTTAAAAAATGTTGTTGGACAGTGTTAAACATCATTTCAGCTTTTGGAATCCAGTGTAGGTGGTAAACAGAGATGACCTCAATGCAGAAAATGCAATAAAAGACAGGATGAGGTAGGAAATCAGTGTCTCCATTTGTAAAGAGAAAGAAAAAAAAGATGAACTACACACTATTAGCATGATATATAAGCACTGCATAGTCCCATTTATATCACTTGTATTAAGGATAAATTGCCTGAATAAATTCTATTATTCTAAGAAATAGCACAAATAACAAGCTGACAGCATCAGGAAAAAAATGAAAATAATAATGTTGATATTGCTAGAATTGTATGTTATTTCTTTATTTCCAGTTTCATGGATCTAGTTAGGCAATAATTCAAATTTGGGGGTAGGTTCAGTTTTTAAAGTCACACTCATGGATCCAAAATGAAATCTTTCAGAATGGAAAGCTAATTACTTGTTATTAATAACAGCCTGGACTTATTGTATTCTGTGTTCCATGCCACATGTTAAATGCTTTACATAAATTATTTGAGTCATACACACACACGCACACAAAACTGAAAGATAGGTATTATCGTGCTGATTTTATAGATTATGGAACTGAGGCCACATTAGGTCATTTACTCAAAATAACACAGCTAGTAACTTCGAAGAGGCAAAAATCTAACATGTGGCTTCCTCTAGTGCAGTGGTAATGAAGTATGAGCTTTGGAATCCTGGGTGCAAATTCCTGGTCTTTTCCTTACACAGCTACATTACCTTACATGGCTTAGTCAATTCTTCTGAGAGTCAGCTTCCTCATCTGAAGAAGGGAACAATGATGCCTACTTCATAGAGCTGTTTGGGGTGTTAAGTGAGAATGTATGCAAAGCATTTGATACAGTGCCAGGGACTGCAAGTGCTCAACAAATGGTAGCTGGTGGTTATGAGAAAACAGATGGAACAGGAGACAGGTCAGAACCTTGGAGAGCAACTTCACTTAGGTAAGCACAAAAAGGAGGCATTGAAAAGGCAAAAACAAAACCCACCCAGGCAAAGAGGTGGGAAGTGCACCAGGGAATCAAAGGAGGACAGAGCTTTAAGAAGAAAGAAACAATTTGCAATGTCAAACCAGATAGGATAAAAAAGAACACATTTCAAATTGCCCAAAGGCAGGGGCGGTTTTAGTGTAAGAGTCAGTAACGACCAGACAGTGGTTGGTTAAGGGCTGAATACAATTCAAAATGTTTTAACACTTACTGTGTTAAAGTCACTGCTCAACGTTTCACCTGCCTCAGCATGTTTATTCTTCATTTTCTTGAGGTAGCCCGTTACTACTCTTGCTTTGCAAATCATGAGGCTGAGGTTCTCTGGATTAAGTGACTTGTTCTAGGTTACTACGCCAGTAAATAGTGATGTCTGTCTTCCCTCCTGATCTTATGTAGCCCCTCTTCCTAGGGTCCATTTCCTATTACTCTTGTCACTGAATTTTTTTTTTTTTTTTTAAAGAATATAAACACTGGGCTGTGTCAAAATTCTTAACTCCTAGGAAGAGATCATCTGATTGGCCAACCCCACTCATGTCTCCCTCAGTCAAATCAGCTGTTGCCAGTGAGGGGATCTTCAATCTATTGGGAAACCTGCTGAAGCTTTGGATGAGGTTTTCTAAGAAGAGGTAAGAAGATGGCATGGACAAACTGCCTCACCAACAGGACTCATTAGCATTGAAATCATTAAATCCATTAGAGAATTAGAGATGAATCTGAAGAAGGTAAATCAAAAATGGCTTTAATTATACATTTCCTCATAGAACAAAGATAAACATTCCAAATATTTCACACCATCAGATAAATGGAATGTTTCCTGGCTACCAGTTCCAATTCACCAAGTTAAGACCTTTAATTCAATTTAAGTAGGAACTATTGTTTAAAGATTGCCAGTCTCTTATGAGATATTAGCTTTAGTCCTGCATCTTAGGAGATGGAATCCAATGAAAATGTTTTCTATTAACAATGATCACTCAAAGCTTTTAATGCATCAGCCCCTGTGCTAAACAATTCCTATGTATAATCTAAGTTAATCATTCCAGCAAGCTTATGAGAAAGATACTATTATCATTCCCAATTTATATATTACAAAACAGACACAGAGTCTAGAGCACATACCCAGTTAGTACATGATAGAGTCAAGATACGAATTTGGTTCTCCATCACCATGTCTCTGTGTTTTGGGTACCAGAGAGTTTCAACTACCAATTATAAGAAAGTGTTTAATAACAGTCCTCATTAAACATACCAGTTAATGGATAGTTAAAAGTGTGTGTGAATATGCATGTGTGTGAGAGAGAGAAAGAGAGAAGGAAAGAGAGAAGAGGGAGAGAGAGAAGGAAGAAATGAGAGAGGAGGAAGAGCTGAAATAAAGACAAGAAAGAGAGATGAAACTAGAACTAAGAATGATATTACTCATCTTACTGGCTGTTACTCCAGAGGACAAAATGCCAAGCCCATCTCCAGCCCACCATGACATGGGTAAGTGCACACCATCCCATAGTTAACAAGAGTAGAATGTTTTCCCAACACCCAAAGACCGGTCCTAAGAAGTGTTCTGGGGAAATCTCACTGTATTACTAGCACTGACATCCTCTAACCTAAAATGCAGTGGGGAAGGAAACATAGAGGCTGAGTGATTGCTATGGGGGAGGGAATAGGATGCAATGTGGAATTCTTCAGTGCTAAAAAACAAGCCCAGAAGTAATCTAAATGGCATCATCCCATGCCTCTTCTTCAACTCCCTGGATGCTGTTTAATGCCATTCTGTCTTAAAAATCATTTACAGAATTCCAAGTCTGAGACTAATTCCTTTGTTATTATGTCAGCTTAGCAGTAGCTTAATTACAAAAGATGATTCTTCTCTCCTCAAATCACGATCCTTCTGTTAGGAGGTTATATTGATCTAGTGGAAAATTCTCAGAACCAAGAATCAGGAAATCTGCATTCCAGGAAAAACCTCTGTCATGAATTTCCATAAGAATTTTAGTAAGACATGAAAACTATCTGGCATAAGTTTCCACTTTGTTACACAAAAACATCTTTAAAAACTCTAAAGTACTGTAAAAAGGCATCAGAAATTGCATTTTGAACCATGCAAAATGTTATAGATGATTCTTGTTCTCTTACCCATATTTCTAGCAACTATGTATTTTTCTACACAATATTAGTTTTTCCTATCTAATAAAGTATGCATTACATGGTACATTCATAACTTTAAAAATATATGGCAATCATAAAGTGGGACATGGTTAATATCTTCTACCATGATATACTTCCTGGGATGCAGTGCTATGTGCTACCCCTAAATTCTCAAGAGTGACTCAAAGTCCAAATCTGGCCTCACTTGCCAGTGAAAGTAAATGTTATCCCTTCCCCTCCTCCAGTAACAATTTCCACTGTAATAGAAAACTTGAAACAGTAGGTTATCATAATTGCAGGCACCATGGTAGCAAGAGGACAACGTTAACAGCCAATTAGCAAGATATTTTCAGGTAAGGCTCCACTTGAAAATCCTGCCCTAGCCTGATACCCAAGTTCACCAATGGAGGTGACTCCAGTTTAACTCATGCTTGTATCAGATGAGAAAACATAGGCACATTATTCAATCCAACCAAGCTGTCTGTTTAGAAGATGCTTCAGGACTGATTAATGACAGAAAGAAAAGAGGAACTGCTCAGACCTTGGCTGTCAAGGTCAAATGCACAAGCCGACAGAACTAGGAGAGCCAGAGATGTTGCCCGATCTGGATTTAGGCTGCTGGCTCAAGTTTTGGCTGAAGCCACTATGTGTTGTCATTCCCTCTGGCTTCCAGTCATACCACACACAAGATGGAGAGGCATATGGCGCCTTCTCCCAACTCAGTGTACATGTGGGCTCTAATTTAAGCTTTAAACCTTTTAGAATTCTTGCCAGCAAGATAAAATATATAAGCCATGATATTCTGAGCACCATATTTTGTACAATATGCCTTGTGGCACAAGGCTGAATAATTTTGAGGGTAGGACCAACAGCAACTAAGTCAAGGCACATCTTTGGTAGGGGAAATTGACAGGTGTGTGTTTCCCAAAAGCAAAATGTTGCGTACATAATAATAATAATACCATCAACCATTCATCAAGTGCTTATATGTTACAGGCACAGTGCTGACAGCTTTACATAGATTTTTCTCATTTAAACTTCATAACAACCCAATGGGGTAGGACCTATTATTATCCTAATTATTTCAAAGAAGCAACAAGAGGCTTAGAAAATTAAAGCATTTGCTCCAGGTCTCGTGGTCAGGTGCATGGAGCCAGGACTCCGACACAGGCACCAGGACTCCAGAGCCTGCAAACCTAATGCTACAGTAAACTGTTGATCCCATATCCTATACAGTATCTACATTACAGGTATTATATGGTACAGTATATACACTGAATAGTACTCTTCAGTGTTCATTTGGGTATACTAACTTTGTGAACTCAAGGTCACAAAACTGAGACATCGAAGCAAAATAGATTCATTCAAATGACTGTCCATGCATTCATTTACTCAAACACTCAACATCTACAGAATTTGAAGCACAGGAATATTCATCGAGGATTTCACAAACACATATTTTGGGCCTGGGGTGTAAAGAAAAAACAGATCCATGCACTAGACTTGCTGTTACGGTTTTCACTCCCTCCTTTGAGTTTGAGCAAAAAAAAAAAATAATAAAAGTACACATACACACATATACATACATATATAGCAACTCACAAAATATTTCTCTCTTTCATTTCACAGGAAAAAAAGGAGTGTAGTATATATACTAGTTTATTGGTGGAATGCATGAACTCTAGGAGTGAAATTTTCTCAACAACAACGAGAGAGACAAAATCCTGGGGAACAGGGAAATGAAGCCTCAAATAAATTCAACATGCTGGGGTGCCTGGCTGGTTCAGCTGGTAGAGCATGTGACTCTTGATTTCAGGGTTGTGAGTCAGAGCCCCACATTGGGTGTAGAGATTACTTTTAAAAATTTTAAAAATCTTCAAAAAAAAAAAAAATGTCTATTGGTACCAGGTCATGGCTTATAATGTCCCCAACAACTGGAGCAAGGAGGACAACCCCATCCCTATGCTTTTGAGGGTCCTGATACCTAGGCCACCTCGCAAGCCTCCAGCAAGTGTGGTGGGTGCAGGTAGATTGATTGCCCCAGAGTCCTGGGTGTAGGTCAGAAGAACCACCAGAACCACCACATGCCATTCTGCTTGCTTTATCCCTCTCCCTTGGGGCCCAAACACACCCTTCTGCTGGTGAGGAGAGCCAGGATAGTTTGGAAGTGGTTGAGTGAATTGACTGTGCTAAGTGTAGTTTCCCTATGGGCAATTCAAAAATAAACAATGGAGGGAGAGCGGAGAGCACTCAAGCTAAGGCAAGGATTCCTCCGAGTGTGGTCTTGCCACAGGGACATCAGAACACAGTGAGGAGATGATTATAAATGCTCAGCTTCCTAAGCCCCACGGCAGACTCTTGGGCCAGAACAAGGTGATGCAGGGGCCTGCATTTTAGCACATGCAAAGAGTGGTTTGTTTGCACATGAACAGAGGACCACACCTAGCTAATGGATGAGCATAATGCCTCTGAAAAAGCTAAGTCTCAATTATTCTGAGCAACCGAAGAGTTGTCTGTGTTGGAGTGGGCAACACTGCATGAACAACTGAGAAGTTTATTTTGAGTTGGCAGAATTAGGCACTTGTGAACCAGCACATGAGACACTTCTCAATGCATGGTTTCCTGATCCAGATGAGAAAGCCCCATTTCCAGTCTCTTTGTAGGCACTGTGTATCCACCTGTGCTATCAGCTTCATCCCGAATACTTGTTATATTTGGTTTTATAACATTTGCTATGAAAGCATTCATTATAATACCCATCTGACAGCTGCTCGTAAATAAAACAATTGCATGACAGATGGAAAATGGAACCACTCCGTGGTGCAGAATGTTGCAGGTAGTGTTCGGAGGTCATCAAAAACCACAGAGAACATGGAAGACTCTTAGTACGTGTGCCAAGGTCCATGGTGGGTTAGATAAATAAATGTGTTGAAATGTTACAGGATTGACTAGCTTTGTTTTGCATTGTGCTTGGGGTCTCATTTGGTTTTTGGTTCAACAAATTTCCTCCCAATCTCTTTTATTCCAGATTCTTTAGTAAAAGAAAATCAAATTGCTCTCTTGGCCCAATAATATTTTGGCAATATGAAATTTATATATTTGGCAAAAAAAAAAAAAAGTGAATTGTATGTGCTTCAAGTCTCAGTATTAGGAAAGTCTGCATTTTGATTTGTATTTAAAAATAAGAACAATGCAGGCACACCATAATATGCCCCTTATATATACTTTCCCTCCACTTCATGCAGGGTAGTCTCATTACTTCCAAGATTTCTTTGTTCACAGCTTTATAGTTTTTAATTTAGTTACTGAAGTTGATAGCACTGTGGTAGCCGGGAAACAAGGAGTTAGCAGAAAATATAAGCAGGGACAAAATATATTGATCTTTATTTTGTTTTCCTCACAGCTGAAGGTTTTTGGGATCATATACCTCTTTTCTTTGTCTGAAATAGACAATAACATCAGGGAAGGGATTGCCAGCCAGGTTTATAAAGACTGTATTTTGTGTTTAGCCATCTTTTTTTGTTAAAACAAAATCAATAGTGGCCAGATACATTTCTCCTCAAACCTTTAATTGTTTCTTGGTCTTAGGGAGGAAAAACTTTTTTTCTCATGGTAGAAAATTAGACAAATAGAGGGAAGCATAAAAAATAAATCACCCACAGTCTGAATCCTTGAGATAACCACTGTTAATGTTTTGGTGTATTTCATTCCAGATGTGTGTTTTTGAGTGTATGTGAGATACAAGTATAAACATATATATATATTATAAGCACATATGTGTTGGAAGATTTTTTATGGCATAATGAGAATAGTTCAAATTCAACACACACACACACACACACACACACACGTGCACACGTGCGCACACAAAACCCTTAATCTTAGTAACATTCTAAGAAGTACCAGATCCCGAGAGGGAAGCTGACTTCCAGGTGCCAAACTTTTGTTAACGTTATCGAGACTTCCCCTCTCCATCCCCCCTTCCACTGTTGCCCACTTTGCCATCATACCCACAGCAGTCACCAAGCAAGGTATATTTTACTTCCTAAGTATGAATTAAACCCATCCGTTTTCTCAGTTCCACTGGCACCACCCTTGCCCTGATCTCTAGCCTGGATTCATATAAACATCTCCTAACTCGCATATTTGTTTCCCATTTGGTCTCCTCCAATCTGTTTTCCACAACACAGCAGAGGGATCTTACAACGCCTGTGGGATCAAGTTATCCCTTTGTTGACAATTATTCACAAAGTTCCCACCATTTAGATGATAGAGGAGATGCTGGGCGGTGTGACTGCTGCCTTTGGCTGCTCCACCTACACCCCCTTCATACCCGTATGGGCCCTTGTCCAGTGTCTCTGCTTCCTCACACGTGGGCATCTGCTCAAGCCAGCACCCTAGCCCACTCCACTGTTCTACTCTTCCTTCCTCCTCATGCTGCCTGAAACAACTCTTCTCTCCACTAAAACTCCTACTCCCGTCCTGAGTTACTTCCTCACGAAGGCAGAATGCTTTTCTTGACCTCCTTTAGGTAGTCCCATGGCGTCCTATATTTTCCCCATCCAGGCCCTCAGGGCAAAGCATGAGAATGGCTTTTATGGTGAATCTATAATAAAGGGGTTTCTCTGGTGTACCAGTGCATCCCCTCTACCTGGTCCACAAAACCTGATGCTCAAAACATGCCAGATGGGGGGCACCTCGGTGGCTCAGTCGTTAAGCATCTGCCTTCGGCTCAGGTCATGATCCCAGGGTCCCGGGATCGAGCCCCGCGTCGGGCTCCCTGCTCAGCGGGAAGCCTGCTTCTCCCTCTCCCACTCCCCCTGCTTGTGTTCCCTCTCTCGCTGTGTCTCTCTGTCAAATAAATAAAATCTTAAAAAAAAAAAAATGCCAGATGGATATTAAGTCAATATAGCTCACTTGTGTTACCTAATAAATGAGAAAGTAGAACTGCAAAAACATCCAGTGACTAGCCTGGATTGTGAATCATTTCAGTACTGGAGTGAAGACTAGATTTCCCCAACTCAGGGCCTGCTGCACACCAGCGCTACCCTCACGTTCACTGGGGTATTGTGCTGTAACCTAAGATCAAGCACTCGGAATACTGACCTATTCCCCCACCTCCCTTTCACTCCTCATGGCCACCAACAGTGCCATGTTCATTGCCTCCCTTCTCTAGACCAGGTCAGCATCACCTCCAGACACAGGCATCACTAGGTCACCTTCCATCATGCTTCCTGACTTCAGTCTCTCTTCTCACTGATTCATAACCCATCCAAATGTAGCCTATGACATGGTCTACAACAAGCCTCATCTCTCCATGCTCCTGTTCTGCTCCTGGACCTCACAATACTCTACTCATTCCCTCCACCACAATCTTCTCCATTCTCAGTATCTCTTTGTGCAGTCTTCTCTTTAACCAAGTAAGTATCTTTACACCCACTATGGACAATGCCTTTGTTCTTGCATCCATGCCTCTGCATATAACAGCCCCTGCCTCTAGATTTCTGACAATTCATACCCTCTCCTTCTTGAAACTCAGTTCAAATTCCCTTGGTCAATAAATTATCACCTAAAATCATACTCTAATCCTGAGCTACCACTCAATGTATTTTTGAATGAATTAATCTAGAGAAGAGTAGATTTTAGACCTGCCATGATGAACTGATAAACGATTAAAAGCATTTCACCACATTTGGTTTCTAAGGCATTATTCTGTCCTGTCTCTAAGATCTCAGCCAAAATGAGTGCATACAAAGACACGATCATGTCAGAAGAAATATTTTTCAAGTCCCCTGGGAGATCCTCCTCCTTCTACTGCAAGGAACAAATATCCAAGGAAGACAGAGAAATAATAATGCCGGAGCAATACAAGATCGACTTCAAGTCACAGCTGTTTAGACCAGAAAGAAGATGTGGGTATCCCTGTCCATAGCTCTGAGGAAGATAACAGATCCTGTCACCCTTCTCTGAAAGGCACGTGTCTTCCCTATTGTTTAGGATGTCAAGGAAAGAAGACCCAAACCTCCTCCTGCCCCCTATACTCATGTTCACCAACCACACCAGTATCATATGTTTTTAAAAGATTAAATGATTTCTATGAAATTACAATGCTTTAAAATAAAGCACAGCATCAAGTCCATAGTCTGTCTACAAGTTTTATTTCTTATAAAAAAGTAGGCATAAACAATTTAAACCCATACATTTATTGGGAGTGAGATATTGTATTCTATTTAAATAATTATGAGGAAATTGTAACATGTTCAGTACAAAGTGGCAATCAAGCCGATTTTCTTCCAAGCTCCTGTTTGCAAACACTATGCTGTTTGGTCAAGAACTAGGATGTGGAAAGAGGCAGGCTGCAGATAGTAAAGCAAGGCTCTGGTTTGAGTTCTGCTATTGAATACTCAAGTGGCTTTAACCTCTCTGAACTTCAGTTTCTTCGTTGTAAAATGGAGATAATCAGCTTATTGTCAGTATTGAACGCCTTGTGACAGGATAAGATCACCCAGAAGGTAGGAAGGAGGGAAGCCTCGTTGGAATGAATTCAAGAGAGAATAGAAGGAGAAAAAAATGATAGCAAATATAGACACGTTTTATTTTGGAGTTTTGTGCAAAGGAGATCAGAGAAACAGGGTGGCAGATGGAGGGGAAGTGGAGTCACAGGAGATATATATATTTTTTAATGTTGCATATATTATGACATGTGCACATGGTGATGGGTGTGATCTTGTCCTGCCTAAAGGCATCAAATACCATCTATAAGATGGAGAATCCTAAATTTGTTATCTCCATGCCAAATCTCTTCCTTGTTCTCCAGACTCAAAGAACCAACTGTTTCCTTGACATCTCTCCTTGGAAATCCCATCAGGGTCTCATGCTGAGTATGTCCAAACATGAACTCCCAATTCCTCCCCCTTTAACTCACTCTCTCTCCTTCCCTCTTCCTCTCCGTGAAAATCTGCTCCTCTTGCAATCTATCTTGGAAATAAATAGTGCTTCCATTTCCAAATTGTCAGGATAAAATACCTGTAGAAACCACTGACTCCTCTCTTTTGCACATCCCAGAGTTCCCTACCTAAACATGCTGTATCTTCTTTTGAAATATATGCAAACTCTGGCCATTTCTCACACCTGCATTGCTACCAACCTGGTCATCTCTCACCTGGATGATTATAATAATGCTCCCTACCCCCCACACTGGACTCCCTGCTTCTACCTTGCTCCATATGTATTCACCACCCAACAGATGGAGTATTCCTTTAAAATGTGCATCATGTCATGCTGTTCCTCTGCTCAGCATCCTCCAATGGCTTCCTGCTTTGCTCAAAGAAAAATCCTAGGTTCATACCATGATCTTCAAAGCTCTATATGAGCTAGCCCCCCACTAACTCTCTGATGTCATATACTACTACTCTTGTGTCTCTCATTGCCCCCACTCCAGTCATACCAATCTTTTTGCTGTGAACACAACAAGGAATATCCAGCCAAATGTCTACCACATTCTATTCTCCTTGCCTTATTTTGTTTTCTTCATGGCAATGACATTATATGTCATTTGTTTATATGTAAATCTGTGTTCCCCATACTCTCCCCATCCCTAGTACACCATAAGTTTCTTGAGAAAAAGAACTTTGTTTTTTGTTTTTGTTTTTCATGATACATCTTTAGTTTCTAAAAGATTGCCAGGAATTTAGTGAGTGCTCAATAATATTAGTCAGTGAGTTAATATATATATAATCTGACACTTCTGGGTTTCCTTTCTTCCTCCATCCCTCACTAATAAATTAGTATGAATAAATTTCAATGAAATATTATATTACATGGATAATAAAACTATATTAAGAGGTTCATTCAAATCTTTTTTAGAATTCATTATTTTTTCACAACCTAAATATTTTCATTAAAAAAGAATTATATAAAAATAGGGCTTCACTATATGCACATGTTTCAGTAAGCAACATAAAAGAAATAAGTTAAAGGCTATACTATTTAACTATGAGCTTTCCTAAATGTCCATAGGTGGTTAGAATATCCAACCTAATTAGCCTTTATTACAATAAATATTATTTTAAAGTAAATGTTAAATCGCACTGAGGTATATAGGTTTAAATGAGTTGAAACAACTTTTACATTTGGTAATAGGAGGAATGGCTGAGTAAATATTAGATCCATTCAGTACAATGCTATACAGGAATCAAAATAATTAGAAATAGGCAGACTTATGAATAATGTTTATATGTTGAGAAACAGAATAAAAAATAAATGCATATTACCATTTGAACATGTAACATACATCCATAAAGAAACATGCATACAGTAAAAATAATCAGAAGTGGTTGGTGGAATTATAAGTAGGCCTTTCTAATTTTTCTAAAATCATTCTGCTATATCTTAATCTATGTCAATTAAAAATGATGCTATGTAAAAGAAGGGTAAAGTTGAGGAAAACAAAACCAACACTGGATTAGAAGTCAATAAATAATATTTCCAGTCTCTAATCTTCCAATAACTTACTTAAAATAACACATCTTGGGCAAGTTATTCACCATCTCTGTGTCCCAGTTTTCTTTTCCACAGAATAAGGATGCTAATTGTAATAGGACCTCCAAAAAGCGAGAGTAGAAATGCAACACTCCCTATTCATCAAATATTTTCAGTCTTCCTCAGCACATGGAAAGACCACATTTCCCAGGCTCCTCGGCGTCCCAGAAGGACCATGTGACAGCTCTAGCCAATGCAGTGTGATCAGAGATGGTAAAGTATTTCTGTGAGGGGCGCCTGGGTGGCTCAGTTGTTGAGCATCTGCCTCTGGCTCAGGTCATGATCCCAGGGTCCTGGGATCGAGCCCCGCATCGGGCTCCTTGCTCAGCGGAAAGCCTGCTTCTCCCTCTCCCACTCCCCCTGCTTGTGTTCCCTCTCTCGCTGTGTCTCTCTCTGTCAAATATATAAATAAAATCTTTAAAAAAAAAAAAAAAGTATTCCCGGTAAACATTCCACATAATTCCCAAGTTCCCTCTCCCTATCCATGAGGCTCGAACCAAAAGCTTTCCGAGATAATCGAGTCACAGCTAGAAGAAGCAAAGACCCAGGGAAAAAAACAATTTTCATCAGACCACAATGACAGCAAGGCATAAATCTTAATTATGTGACACCTCAAGATTTTTGTGGGTTGATTACATACAGCTAGTGTGGCCTACTGTCTTAGTCCTTCTAGGCTGCTATAACAAAAATACCATAAACTATGTAGCTTATAAACAACAGAAGTTTATTTCTCACAGTTCTGGAGACTAACTAGTCCAAGATCAGATTGAGAACCTTCTTCCTTACTGATGGCCTTGTTCTCACTGTGACTTCACATGGTGGAAGTGGTCGAAGGAGATTTCTCAGGCCTCTTGTATAAGAACACCAATCCCATTCATGAGAGCTCCACCTTCACGACATAAGCATCTCCCAAAGGACCCATCTCCTAACCAGTATATTGGGAAAACTTTAAGGAAAATCCCATATGGTCCCAAATGAGACCTCTAACATCAACACGTGGGGATTTATCTTTCTCACAAGAATAAATATAGTCCCAAACTATAATTACTGTTTTTAAACAAGATTTTCCAATATGCTGTGCCCTTTGCTGGATCACAGGATGCAAATGCACGTTAAAATGGTCAGAACTACCAGCTAAGGCTCAGTGAGGAGGCCAGCAAATCCTTTTCCCAAAAAAAGTAACTATAAAGCTAGACAAAATTGACCAAAACCACCACAAACAGTATTTTAACACTCTAAACATTAACCAAAGACATCTGACAATCTGAGAAGTATTTACCTGAAAAACTACTGCGCTTCAGGTAGTAACAATGGGAATCTTTGGTGTTCTAGATGGGGCTGCTCCCACCCCAGTTAGCATGAAGTCTCTGCCTGGTTAGGGCAGGCTGTGAGTACTGGCAGCCTGGCTGCCACGGTCAAAAAGAGCTCACTTGATTTGAAATGGAGAACAGTGACTAAATCCAGCAGCATCATTAGGGAAAGCCAATAGCGTAAATGCCCTGAGGTTGTGGTTGGGGCAAGCACATTCCAAACTGCGACCATGTACAGTTCACTGAAGACTGGAGAAGACCCACACTATCCAAATATTCCTGATTGATCTTGAGGCAGTGTGCTGATAAGTGGCAATGTAAAATGGCCCAGCAGAATGTAAATACTTGAGAAGACTTGAAAATGACCTGAACACTAGAGACACTTCCCTACACAGACCCATCAACAGAGAACAGTAGCCTTCTTATTGTTCAGGGTGCTGAAACACAGCCTTAGTTCAATTTTTGGCAGGCTGTTAAACTACAGAGACAATGGAGAAAGCCCTTGGAAACCAAGGTTTAAAACAAAAGAAGCAGAACAACAGCAAAAACAAAAACAAGAAATGAATAAGACATCGACATCAGTGGCCACAAACCATGGGGGAAACAGATTTCACAGCGTTAGGCCAGGCAAGTTTATAAACAAAGAAACAAACAACAAAACCAGCAACAACAATTACTATCTGGGGAACATCAGAATCCAGAGATGCTACATTGATATCTAAATATCTACTTTCCAAGAAAAAAAATTATGAGACATGTAAAAAATAAGAAATTTTGACCAGTACTCAAGGAAAAAGCAAAAAGATACAATCTGTGAGTATCACCAGATGTTGGATTTAGCAGAAAAAGGCTTCAAAACATTACTATTTTTTTTAAAAGATTTATTTATTTATTTGAGAGAGAGACAGCAAGGGAGAGAGCAAGCACATGAGCTGGGGGAGGGGCAGGTGGAGAGGGAGAGAGAGAATCTCAAGCAGACTCCCTGCTGAGCACAAAGCCCCACAAGGCTCAATCTCACAACCTAAGCCAAAACCAAGAGTCAGACACTCAACTGACTGAGCCACCTAGCACCCCTCAAAACATTATTATAAGTATGGTCAAAGAACTAAAGGAAAAAAATCACATTAAGAATCAAAGTATCCAGGGGCACCTGGGTGGCTCAATCGTTAAACATCTGCCTTCAGCTCAGGTCATGATCCCAGGGTCCTGGGATCGAGCCCCACATCGGGCTCCCTGCTCAGCGGGAAGCCTGCTTCTCCCTCTCCCACTCCCCCTGCTTGTATTCCTTCTCTCACTGTGTCTCTCTTTGTCAAATAAATAAATAAATAGGTCTTTAAAAAAAAAAAAAAGAATCAAAGTATCCAAATGATTAATCCAAAACAGAAAGTAAGAATAAAATAAAAGAGGTTATAGGAATACCGTGGACAATTGCATGGTTTTTTTTTTTTAAGAAAATCAGATAATCAGGATAAAATGGAATAATTCCTAGAAAGATACAAACTACAAAAATCAAGAAATAGAAAATGTGAACAGACCTATACCAAGTTCAGAAATTGAATTAGTGAGCAAAACACTTCCCACAAAGAAAAAAACCCAGGACCAGATGGCTTTGCTGGTTAAGTGTACCAAAATTTCAAAGAATTAACAACCCTTACAAATCTCTTCCAAAAGAATGGAAGAATAGCTAATAATATCCCAACTCATTTAGTGAGGTCAGTATTACCCTGACATCAAAACTGGAAAAATATATCACAAGATAAATATAATACCCATTATAAATTTGGATGCAATAAATTCTCAAGAAGACACTAGCACACCAAATCCAGCAACACATAATAAGAATTTTCAACCATGACATATGAAAATCTGTCAACATAATATGTGACAATAATAGAATCAAAGACAAAACGACATGAGCCATCTCAATAGATGCAACAAAGAATTTGACAAAAACCAAGATCCTTTCATATTTAGGAAAACTCAACTAGTCTAGGAAAAGAAGGGAAGTACCTCACCTTTATAAAGGACATCTACAAAAAAGACATAGCTAGTTATCATATAAAATGGTGAAACCCAACTCTGTAGCTCTCCAGTTCCTGACCACAGAAACTATGAACAATAATAAGTGTCTCTGTTTTTGACACATTAAGTTTTGGGTTAATCTGCTTCATAGCCATACATATTTAAAAATAATAACATAACAACAATAATCCTATGAGAAGGTGGGGGAAGAGAAAGAGAAGTAGCAGCATTAGTAATACTAGCTGTGGTGGTGATGGTCGTTGTTGTGGTTGTGGTGGCCATACAGACTGTGGGATTGATACATGAGTGAGTAGCACACCACAGCCTCCAAGGCAAGGCTCCAGACTGTGAGATGAGGTGGACACTAGAGCCCAGCCCCTAAAAGATGGCCCACGTCCAAGGCATCAGAGGATTCCAAAATGGAGTCCCCAGCACTTACACTTCTCCTAAGGTCAGAACTGGTCCTTCACAAGATGAACACTACCAAAAAAGATCAAATGACCCCCAGCTGTGGGCACAGGTGACATGGGAGAGGGAACTGGGATCCAGCCTCCCAGAAAGTAAAGTGGAGTGCCACTCAAAGCAACACCTGTTCTCAAGAAAATGCCTGCACCATAATCACAGTGTCAGGGAACCTCCATCCTGAACACGGAAAGGAGGAAGCAACCCCCATGTAGTCCCCACTTCTCTAATACAACCATGAGTTGTCCAACAGTTGCTTTAAGGGTACCCTGCTGTATTTGGGTTCCTAGATTTCTATCCACTTCCACCCTCCTTGTAGTAAGAGAGTTCCTCTTCCAGTGCTGCTGTTACCATATATCATGATGTTTCACCTGAGTCCAACCCATCTCCAGATAGCTTCTTGGCACAGTATATCTACATTCCTTCAGTCCTTCCAAATACAGACAACTGATGTTCTGAGTGAAATATTTTGACCCTTAATTTGGTGTAGGATTTACCTTCTTCATGTAAAGATGCTCAACTATGAGAAGTGAGGGCTCCTTAATGACAGAAAATACCAATCTAGATCTACTTTACCTTCATTCACAAATGAAAAAAGACAAGTCATTGCTAAAGAGATCAATTAAGGTTAGACTTGGGAATTATATAATTAATCACAGATAGTTTAATCCAGCCATAGCAACTAACAAAAGTATATAAGTAAGAGTCTTAAGGGACTACATCAGAAGGAAGATTAGATGTCCCCTAGGGGGAGGGGCGGAGCAAGATGGCGGAGGAGTAGGAGACCTGGATTTCCTCCTCTCAGGAATTCAGCAGGATAGGGATCAAACCATTCTGAACACCTACAAACTCAACAGGAGATCGAAGAAAAGAATAGCAACAACTCTCTGAACAGAAAAGCGACCACTTTCTGGAAGGTAGGACGTGTGGAGAAGTAAATCCGAGGCGATATTCGGGAGGATAGACGGCGGGGGAGGGGCCTCCATCGGCCGCAAGTGATAGAGCCACGGAGCACAAAATCAGAACTTTTAGAAGTCTGCTCCGCTGAGAGACATCACTCTGGTAGCGAAGTGGGGGGTGGAACCCTCGCGGGACAGTGTGGTCTCAGGACCCTCAGGGTCACAGAAAGACCGGGGGTGCCTGAGTGCGGCAGAGCTCCCAGGTATCGGAGCAGGGAAGCCGGCTGCAGAGACGGAGCCCAGGCGCGGGCCCTCAGCTCGGGGTTGTCATAAACCGTGATCCGCGGCACAGTCGGGCCACTGCTCCTCCAGCAGGGACCCAACAAGCGGCAGATCCAGGGAGACTCACCTTCTTCCCCCGGGAGGAGAGGTGCGGGAGCGCACCGCGGGGATCTGCTGGGTTTGGAGACTCCACCCGGGGTCGGGTGCCAGAGACAGAAACGCGCGGTCACAGGCCGGGTGAGCACGGAGTGTGGCCGGAGACCTGGGAGATGGGAGTGACTGACTGCTTTTCTCTGGGGGCTCACTGAGGAGCGGGACCCCGAGTTCTCGGCTCCTCCGGGGCGGAGACTGGGAGGCCGCCATTTTCACTCTCTGCCTCCAAAGCTGTACGGAAAGCTTGCAGGGAACAAAAGCTCCCGAAAGCAAACCCGAGCAGATTACTTAGCCGGACCGGCAAGGGCGGGGCAATTCCGCCTCCGGCAAAGACATTTGGGAACCATGGCAACAGGCCCCTCCCCCAGAAGATCAGCGAGAACAGCCAGCCAAGACCAGATTTACCGATCAATGAGAACGGCAGAACTCCAGCGCTAGGGGAATACAGCACAGAATTCATTGCTTTTTTCCCCATGATTCTTTAGTCTTTCAAAGTAAATTATTTTTTTTAACTTTTTTTCTTTTTTCTTTTTTTTTTTTTTGAATTTTTCTTTTTCCCTTTTTCAACCAACATCTTATCAATCCCTTTTCTAAAAAAAAAACATTTTTATTTTTCATTTTTAAAGTCATATTCTATCCCTTCATAGTAGTTACCTGTATTTTTGGCATATATATATAAGTTCTCTCTTTAAAATTTTGAGATAGTTTCTTCTAACAGATCAAAATATACTCTAAATCTCTAGTGTATGGTTTTTTTCTA
>NW_022589768.1:12729511-12731225 GCF_004348235.1 Phoca vitulina | reverse complement strand
CAAGAAGGTATAACAACCCAAAATACTTATGCACTTACTAATGAAGCCTTAAAATACATAAAGCAAAAACTGATAGAACTGCAAGGAGAAACAGACAATTCCATAATTAGTCTCTCTCTAATTGACTGGACAAGTAGGCAGAAAATCAGTAAGGCTACAGATGACTTGAATAATATTATCAACCATTCTGATCTAATTGACCTAATTTATAAAATATTGCAACCCAAAAACAGCCGAATTCACATTGTTTTCAACTGCATATGCACCATTTACCAAGATATACCATACTCTGTGCCATAAAATAAGTCTCAATATATTTGAAATGGTTCAAGATGTGCAAAGTATGTTTTTTGATCACAATAGAATTTAATTAGCTTACAGGAAAAAAAACTAAAAGAACCCCAAATATTTGGAAATGAAATGGCACACTTCTTTATAAACCACAGAACAAAGAAAAATTAAAGGGATTTTAGAAAGTCTTTTGAACTGAATGAAAATAAAAACATACATTCTGGTTTCAGTTCTGACATGTAAAGAGCTTGGAAGATGTCACTCTCATCTTTACAACAGAAAAAACTGAACAAACCCAAAATCAATGACTTTTCTTGGGCTCCTCAGAGAACAGAGATCAAAGGACAAGCTGCCATTCCAAAACTGGGGAGAAAAGCCAATGCAGGGAGTCACAGCTGAGGTATACATACCTGGAGCAGACCTGCTAGAGTCATAAACTGGTAGGAACACATCATGGTAATTTTGATGAATTGCTGGAAGCTGAGTGTGGACTGGTGTGAGAGGGAAAACCCCTGGCTGCTTCAGTCTTGGAGAAACCCTAAAGTTTACCTCTAGGAACTCCATCAGATTCTCACAGTCACAAAGTCCCTTTTTGTGACTTTGGAAGGGGAAGGGGAAGATTCTTTATTGTGACATATTCTCCAAGAGGGCTCTGTAACATAGCACTGCCTTCCAAGGAGCAGAAAAACTATATCCATCTTGCCTTATCTCAGATGGAGAAAATAATTTTTCCCATTTCAACTCCCACTTGCCTTTCTGTTTCGCCAAAGCCATGTGGAAGGGGAAGGGGGAATTATACCTCTGAAGAAACACTTGTGAACATCCATAGCCCAGATAAACAGGTCCACTAACAGGCTGAAAATAACCCATAAGATTATAAAATGCTTTCCCTCACCCATACCTTGCTACCACACTGACAGAGCTTCAGTATAACAGTGCAGTACAGTTGAACTAGCAGCCAGATGCAGAGGTCTCTGAGAAGGAGCCCTTAGGGAAGGATGCAAAGAAGGGAGAGAGGGAGAAAGAAAAAAAGGAAGAACTTTAATAATAAAACCAGATAGATATTACAAGAAAGGCAAAATCCAGACTGATAACTCTCATGAGCACGGATGCAAAATTCTAAACTAATCATTAGCAAATCAAATCCAACAATGGGTAAAAATATTTATACACCACAAACAAGTAGGGTTTATTGCAGTTATAAAAGGCTGATTTCACAATAAAAAACCAATCAATGTAATCCATCATATCAACAGCCTAACGAAGAGAAATCATATGATCATGTCAACTGATGTAGAAAGAGTATTTGACAAAATCCAACAACCATTTTTGATAATAACTCTAAGCAAACTAGAAGTAGAGGGAAACTTTATCAACCTGATGAAGATTGTCTATGAAAACCGTGCAGCTAACATTATATTAA
>NW_022589768.1:12668814-12729411 GCF_004348235.1 Phoca vitulina | reverse complement strand
AAAAAAAAAAAAAAAAAAAAAAAAAAAAAAAAAAAAAAAAAAAAAAAGGTGTGTAGATTGAAAAGGAAGAAATACAATCTTTATTCATAGATGACCTAATAGTTCATGTAGAAAATCCCAAGGAATCTACAAAATAACTCTTGGCAATAGTAAGCAAGTATGGCACATGAAACAAGGCTAATATACTAAAGTCAATTGCTTTCCTGTATGCCAGTAATGAACAATTGGAATTTAAAATTAAAAAAAATATTATTGAAAGCATCAAAAAATGGAATACTTATATGAATCTAAACAGGATTTACATGTGGAAAACTACAAAGCTCTGATGAAAGAAATCAATATCTAATCAAATGGAGAGATATTTTATATTCATGAATTGGAAGACTCAATATTCCTTTATATATTTTGAGGCTCTGTAGAAAGATACATATATGTTTATAATCATTATATATTCTTGATGGAATAACCCTTTTGTCAATAATGTCCTTTGTTTCTGTTTTTTTTTTAGATACTTTATTTATTTATTTATTTTTATTTTTTTAGAGAGAGAGTGTGTGCATGTGCAAGCGGGGCGGGAGGGGAAGAAGGAGAAGGAGAGAGAGTCTTAAGCTGCTCAGCGAGGAACCCCACATGGGGCTAGATCTCATGACCCTGAGATTATAACCTGAGCCAAAATCAAGAGTGGGATGCTTAACTGACTGAACCACCCAGGAGCCCCATATCCTTTGTTTCTTGTAATAACTTTTTACAAAGTCTATTTTGTCTGATATTAACATAGCTACCCCAGCTCTCATTTACTCTTTGCATGGAATATACATATATATTTCAAAGATTTTATTTATTTATTTGAGAGAGAGAGAGTGCATGAGCAGGGCAGAGGGGTAGAGGGAGAGGGAGAAGCAGACTTCCCACTGAACAGGGACCCCAATGTGGGGCTGGATCCCAGGACCCTGAGATCATGATCTGAGCCTGAAGGCAGACACTTAACTGACTGAGCTACCCAGGTACCCTTGCATGGAATATATTTTAAAACAATTTCACTTTAAACTTATTTGCATCTCTTATAGACAACAGTTAGTTTATGTGTTTTTTCAAAATTCTTTCTGCCAATCTTTTAATTGGTGAGTTCCATATGTGTACATTTAAAGTAGTTACCGATAAGAAAGAACTTACTTCTCTCATTATACGAATTATATTATTTTATCTTTTTTCCCCTCATTTTCACTGCTACCACCTTTTGTGTTTGTTTGATTTTTTTCCTATTATATCTTTTTATACCTTTCTCATTTCCTATTCTGTATATATTTCAGTTATTTTCTTAGTGTTTACCCTGGGTATTACAATTAACATCTTAAATTTATAACAATCTAGTTTGAATGAATACCAACTTAAATGATATGCAAAAACTCTACACCTATACAACTCTGCCCCCCTTATATTGTTATTTTTTACAAATTACATTGCTATATATTGTGTGCCCATTAACATAGATTTATAATTGTTTCATGCATGTTCAGTTTGAATAATATAGGCATAAAAACGAGTAACAAGTCAAATATAATGCTAGGTGTTACATTTACCTATGTAGTTACATTTACCTGTGTTTTTTATTTTCTTATTTTTCCATATGGCTTCAAGTTACTGTCTAGGGTCCTTTCATTTTAGCTTAAAGAATTCCCTTTAGCATTTCTTGTAGGGCAGATCTATAAAAGTGATGAACTCCTTCAGCTTTAGTTTATCTGAAAATTTATTAATATCTTCCTCATTTGGGAAGAATGGTTTTGCTGTATATACAATTATTCACTGAAAGGTGTTTTTTTCATTTTTTCTTCCATCACTTTAATATGTCATTGCACTGCCTTCTGACTTCCATGGTTTTTGATGAGAAATTGGCTGTTAATTGTATTGAAGATCCCTTGCACATGGTGAATTTTATCTATTTTACTTCTTTGAAGATTCTATCTGTCTTTGATTTCTGACAGTTTGATTATAATGTGTCTCAGTGTGGATCTCTTTCAGTTTATCTTGCTTAGAGGTTATTGAGATTCCTGGATGTGTAGATTCATGTCATTCATCCTACTGGAGAAATTTGGGGCCATTATTTCTTCAAATATACTTTATATTTCTTTCTCTCCTCTTCTGGGACTCCCTTTAAGTGTATGTTGTAACACTTTATGGTGCCCCTTATCTCCTTAGGTCTGATCTAGTAAGTCCAATATCCAGCTTTTGTCAGGGACAGTTCTATGAATATTGTTCCTTGTAAATGGGTCACACTTTATTTCTTTGCATGCATAGTACCTTTTTGTTAAAGACTGAACATTTTGAGAGTCATAATACAGTAATTCTGGAAACCGGATCCTCCCTGCTCCCCCAGGTTTTATTGTTGCTGCTTCTTGTGAGTTGTAATTGCTTAGTGGCTTTTCTAAACTATTTTTTGAGACTGAATTATTTGCTATGTGTGGTCACTCAAGTCTCTTAATGGTGAACTAGTGATTTTTAGAGATTTTCTTAAAAACATGGAGCCACCACCACCCACCCCTGGGCCAAATAAATAAGGAAAAACATTACTATTTTGGTCTTTGCAGATTATCTTTGTATTAGGGCACTTCTTCACAATGCTAAGCTAGGCCATTTACAATTCTACCTCAGCCTTTACTTCCTGCTTGATGGAACCAGAGTTCCATCAACAGTCAGCCAGAGTTGAAAGCTTAGAGTCTTCTCATTCTTTTCTGAGCATGTGTCCAGCTCTGGACATATATGTAGCCTTCTAGATTTTTTTATTATGTTTGTGTTTCCAAACAAACCTACAAAATTCCTGAAAATTTAACAATTGGCTTATGTGACTTGCTGTTTCCTGGTATGAACTGGCTTAAGGACACCCCTGATTTAGTGTTCCCAGGAATAAAATGTAAAGAAAGCAGAAGGGAAAGAAATCAAGCAGGGGCATCTTTCAGACAAAGTTCCAGCTTCAGCTTAACTTTGCAGGGATGCTGAGGAGTGGAAATTATGCCATGGGGTTTCTTACAGGTTGTGGAAAGGGAACTGGGCTTCCAAAGTCCCACATGAATCAGTTTTTAGCTAAGGGCTGCTTTGGGGATATAAACTCCCAGGCACTTTTGGCTCTCTACTTATGGGACAAAGGGGATCCAGAAGTCTGAAGGTAGTCTTCTCAAGAGAATTGCAAGAATGGGTTCTTAGAAACAAAAGAGTAACAAAACCAGGGAGGGGGACCCATAAATAATAAAAGAGAATTACGGGGATCTGGGTGGAGTATGGACATGTCCATAGAGTCCATTCCTTACACTAGTCTGATCCACTTACATCACATTAATTTCACTCTATCCTATTATAGCTTTTTAAAGATGTTGGGAAGAGAAAAAGGAAAACATTAAAATAGGGGAGTTTGTAGGCTGAGCCATAGCTCCCACTGCTGTAGTTGATCAGAAAATCATAATTTACAGTCCTCTACTAACTCTTCTAGATTCTACTCACTATTACCACTTCTGCTGGTCTAGATCGTTTGTTTGTTGAGATGATCCCCTTATCCTTGAGGGGCTTTAGACCCTGGGTCTGTGCTTTTATCAGAGTGCAGTTAGGCTAATTGCTTTTTTGTAGTCAAACCTGGATATGGAGGCCCCAAGATCTCTTGGGCTCCAAATGCATTCCTCTCTTCCTATATCATGTAGAGCAATCCCATTTTTCATGATGATTAGGCTATTACCCCACCAGTAGAGTAATTTATTTCTTTGCCTAGTCTACCGGTGTGAGAAGCCCAATTTGACCATGCAGCAGTTATAGCTCTGTATTAATGGAATTCTTACTGTTAAATCATTCCTTCTCTGGGATACAAGCCTTCTAGATCTGTAGAACCTAAAATTGTTGGGGAGGAAAAATAATTACCATACAACAGTCATTAGTTTAAGTTGTTGGTGATGGATAGTACCATAAACTTGTTACACGTTATCTGTCAATATTCAGGCTAACAGCTTCGGGATGATGTGTTATATAATATGACCAGTGGATCCTGTGGTTATATGTCCATTGTAGTTCTCTGTGCTATAAAGTGGGCCACTTGGTCTGGGACAATGTCATTGCATGATCCCATGGCGGTGGTTAAATAAATAGTCTGTGAGCCTCTGGACAGTGAGACATATGGACAAGAAAAGTGAACCCATACCCAATGTACAAGACAGTTCTAATCAAGAAAATTCTTATTTTCAGGATGTAGATAGACTGGTGTAATCATCTTGCCGCTAAGAAGATGGGTGGTCTCTTTAAGGGATGGAGTTACATTAAGGGCTAAATGTTTATTGCTGCGGCCACCAGGCCAAACATTCAATAGCTAGATCAGTCTTGGTAAGATGAAACCCATACCTCTGGGCTCATGCATAGTCTATCATTATGACTACTCAATTCATGGCCCCATTATGCATACATTAGAACAGCTGAGGATAGAGGCTGGTTTATAGCTATCGAATAAATCATCCTGTCAACCAAGCCATTTAGTGTCTCTCCTGCAAGTGGATGGTCTCTGGTGGACCTGAATCTGTGATACATAGATCCTCATGCTTTGTGCCTACTCTTGCAGCACCATACCTATGCATTTCTCGGGGTGGTAAGGATGATCTTGTCAATAAATGGTGCTGGGGCAACAGCATATCTCTAATAAATGATTGATTGTCTAAAACTAAAATAATAAAGTATCTTTCATTTTTAATATATGCAAAAGTAAAATGCCTGACAGCAATAGCACAAAGGATGAGAGGAAATGGAAATATCTTCATGTAAGTTCTTACATTATAAGAGATGTTTTATACTATTATTAGAAGATAGAGTATAAGATAAAGATGCACATTTTAAACTTTAATCACTAAACTATAAAACAAAGAGGAATTACTAATAAACCAATAATGAAGGTAAAAAGGAGACATGACAAATAGTAAATTAACTCAAAGGAATGCATGAAAAAAATAGAAAGGGAACAAAGAACAGCTGTAAGAAATATAAAACAGGTAACAAGATGGCAGATTGAACCCAAACACTTAATAATTGCATTAAATGGAGATGTCTTAAATACCTCAAATAAAAGGTAGATATTGTCAGACTGAATTAATAAGCATGATTTAACTATGTACTCTTTAAAATAAATACGCTTTACAGGTAAAGATAGACATATGTTAGAATCAAGGAATGCAGTAAGACAGACAGCATGCAAACACTAATCAAAAGAAAGTTAAAGAAAGTTGCGCGTTCCTGCCATAAGGCCTTTACACTCATTGTGTCCCCTGCCTAGAAGTCTCATCATGAAAATCCCCATGGCCAACTATCTCACTCCTTTGAAATTTTCTCCCAAATATCATCTCAGTGAGGACAACTCTGGACACCCCTTTGTTAAAAAGTAGAAACCTAACCACCATCTCCCCCTCTCCACAGTTATATTCTCAATTCATTTACCCTACTCTATTGTTATTTTCTATAGGGCTGATCACCATCTAACATACTATTTGCTCATTTATTATGATGATTGTTTATTGTTTGTCTGTCCCCACAGGACATAAGCTCTGTAAGGCCAAAAGTCTTTGTTTTGTTCACTAATGTTATCCCCATGCCTACAATAGTGTCTGATGCACAGACAATCAACTAGTATTTGTTGAATCCATGCTGAATTAAAGTAAAACGAATGTGACTGAGGGTTCTAGAGGGAAGGGGGTTGGGGGGATGGGTTAGCCTGGTGATGGGTATTAAAGAGGGCACGTTCTGCATGGAGCACTGGGTGTTATGCACAAACAATGAATCATGGAACACTCCATCAAAAACTAATGATGTAATGTATGGTGATTAACATAACAATAAAAAAATTTTAAAAAAGAATAAAGTAAAATGAATGCGAATGGGATAAAAAAAAAAGTTGAAGTGACTATATAAATTCAGATGAAAACTTCAGGAAGAGATAATGACCAGGAATAAAGAAAAACATTATATAATGATAAAGAAGCCAAGATATCAAGAGGACATAATAATCTTAAATGTGTAAGTACCTAATAGAGAGCCTCAAAATACATGAAATAAAGCCTTATACAACTGAAAGGAGAAACAGGCATTGTGTAAAACTATAGTTAGAGATTTTAGCTCCTTTCCCAGTAATGTATAGAATAAGGAGACAAAATCAATGAAGAGAAGGAAGACTTGAATAACCTGACAGAACACTCCAGTATGAACTATAACCACAATGAGATACAACTACGCACCAACTAGAATGGCAAAATTAAAAATGAAACAAAGCAAAGCCTTGCCAAAAGTTGTTGGTGAGGATGTTGAGGTGGTTAAAACTCTTATTTACTGCTGCTGGGAATGCAAAATGGCACAATCCATCTGGAATTCACTTTGACATGTTATTCTTATAAAGTTAAATGTAGATATAACCAAGGACACAGGAGTCTCACACCTATTTTTTTACCCAAGAAAATAAAAATGGGTGTCCACATAAAGACTTGTATATGGTTTTTCATAGCAGCCTTGTTCAAAATAACCCAAAGCTGGAATAGCAAAGATGTCCAACAGGAAGTGAAGAGATAAAAAATTGTGGTATATGGATTGGAGTGTCCTTTGACCATAAAATAACACAGAGTACTGATACATACATACAACAACATACATACAACATACATACAACACCATACATACAACACCATATAATAACATACAACAACATAGATGGACTTCAAAAATGTTATGCTGAGCTGGAGAAGTCAGACAAAAAAAGATGGCATACTCTGTATTTCCATTTACATGAAACCCTGGACTAGACCCAGCAATGTGACAGAAGTGGTCGATGTGCCACTGGGCATGGGGGTACCACAGGGGAATGTGGGCAAAGGGGAACGAGAAAATATTTTTGGTGTGATGAAATGTCCTGTATTTAGATAAAGTTGATGTTCACATGAGTATATGTATTTTCATAAATTGTTGAACTGCACACTTAAAATCGGTACATTTTATTGACTACAAATTAAACCTCAGTAAAAAGAAAAGCAAACATTCATCTGGAATAGAAGATAAATCACACAAGAGGGCATTATGTAATCAAGAGTATAAACAATCACAACTACACGTAACAATAGGGATAAGTCCCATACACAAAATATTGAGAGATAAAAGGCAGACATTGAAGAGTGTGTGTTCAATGATTTCAATGATATAAAGTTCAAAACATTGAAACTGAATCTCTGCTGTTGGATGTTAGAATGGTGTTAACCTTTGAGCAGTGGGTGGTAATAGGAAGGGAGCCCAAGGAGGATCTGGGTTGTTGGCAATGTTCTATTTCTTTTTTTTTAAAGATTTATTTTAGAGTGGGGAGACAGGCAGAGGGAGAGGGCGAGTGAGAATCTCCAGCAGACTCCCTGCTGAGCACAGAGCCTGAAACGGGACTTGATCTCAAGACCCTGATCTCACGGCCCTGAGATCATGACTTGAGCCAAAGTCAAAGGTGCCCGGGTAATGTTCTATTTCTTAATTTACAGTGTCAAATGCTGGCATAAAGCAAAGTATGGTTAAAGTGTTATTGAGAAGGCAGAACAGCAGGAAAGCACAAGCATTGCTGATGGAAATGCAAATTGGTTTAGCCATTCCTGAAACCTTTGTTAGTTTCTAAAAAGTTACCATACACTTACCAGGTGACCCAGACAACCCACTTCTGGATATGCATCCCAGAAAAATGAAACTTATGTTAAATCAAAAACTATCCATGTATGTTAACTAACTGGAATTTAAATAAAAACCTAAAAATAAAACCTCTCCATGAATATTTGTAGCAGTATTAGTCATTGTTGCCCATCCCTGGAAACAACCCCCATGTCTTTCAGAGGATGAAAGGATAAGCAATCTGTGTTACATCCACACAATGGACTACAACTCAGGACTCAACAAGAACAAACTCTCGATACATGTGACCATATAAATAAATCTTAAGGGAACTGTACTAAGTCAAGTTTTCTCAAAATCATGGCTCTTGACTTTTCTGGAGGCTGGATGATTTGCTATGGGCCTATCTGGTGTGTTGTAGGCTTTTCAACCACATTACCGGCAATCCCACCCCTATACATAGGAGGCAGTAACGTTTTCCCTTTCCAACTCATAACAATTAAAAATGTCTGCAGACATGGCTGAATGTCCTGATTGAGAATCATGTTCACCCTTTTGACTGAGTGAAAGAATGTAGTCTTAAAAGATTACATATTGTATGATTCCATTTATATGACATTCTGGAAAAGTGAAAAATATAAGAACAGAGACCTGATCAGTGGTTGCCAAGGGTTAAAGGTGGGGAGAGTCTGAACACAAAGAGGCAGAACAGGGGTATTCTTTGGGGTGTTGGAATTGTCCTGTATCCACTGAGAAATGCTGATCTGTGCCTCCATAAATAACAAATATATAATAATAAATATATTATTGCTAAATATAGTAGAGTACATAATTTTAAAAATTGAAGAAGTGAAATCAAACTAAACAAAAGCAAGTATGGTATAAACGGAAAAGAATATTTTGACTTGCCAATCACGGGGTGATCTTGGCAGAAGGGTTTTCAGTGAGGGTCAGAAGAGAGGCAAGGAGGAGTCATTTTTGTAGGATGCCCCATGAGTTCAAGTTAAGGAGAATGGAAGTCACAGGGCCCGCCCTGTTAGAAGTGCATGGTATGGTCCTTGACTCTTGCTCTATGGGGAGGCTGTAGAGGAAAAGCAGAGACATAAGCCAACATTCCTAATAAGGCTGAACACAGAATGCAGCAGGTAAATTCCCTTATGCTAAAGAGGGCCAGGCCCAGTGTGAAACCTGGGTAAACTCCCTGGGGACATTCCCCATGGCAGAGGTATCCAGAAGAGTTCATCCTGTGCCCAGAGTGCACCGTGTGTCCTAGCCTCTTACAGGAGGCTGGTGTGCAGCCACACTGGGGGACTCTAAGATAGAGCTACTGGGCTGGGGGTTCCTGAGTTGCACTCTTCAGAGGTACACCCTTACACTGTCTCACCAGAGCCCACAACTCCTATTTTGGGGTTCTCTCCACTGAGTCACTTGGAGTATTTCGATGCCCTGCACTCTAAATTTTGCAGTGGCTAAAATTGTTCTTGGAGCTCCTCTGTTCTGCTATCTGGACAGTAGTCATGTCTGTCCCAGGGACCTTCTAAAGGATCCCACCAGAGAAATTGAGTTGCGATGACCTTTTCCAAGACCACAAAGTGTGGGCATATCTGATCTCCTGGGAGCAGAGTATGGTCTCTGGATTATTTGATTTCATAGGTTCATCATGTTCTGTTCTCCATTTATTTTCTAGGAGACCACCTGGAGATGCATAGGGCAGATGATACGCAGATTGGAACATGGAACAAGGAGGTGAAAAACAGACTGTATCTTGCAGAGAATGGAGATGTCAAAGGTCAACTAGATCTTTGGTCAAAGGGCTGGAGGTCAAAAATTAGGTTGAGTTATGGAACAAGGCAAGTATGAGGAGCAATGGGAAATGAATATGTGGTATGGTCCTGGTTAGTTTTGCAGATAAAGTTCCAATTCCAAGAATTCCAAGTCATTACATAGCCCCAGATTTTTATCAGCTGGGGGAAGCAAATCATTTAGAGATTCGAGGACTGCACAGATGGACCCAGGCTGGAGTGTAAGATCTCACACTAAAGGCTCCTTTTTGGGACAGCACTGCACATATCTATGCAGGTTGGGAACTGCACAATTCTAGTGTATCCGTTCCCACCACGTCTATATGAGTGACACCCCTGGAGTGCTGGGATCAGTTGTGCAATACTCCTGGGTTTCTGTAACTGGATTCAAGAACCTCAGAAGGTCTGTTAAGTTTTTTTAGTGATGGCAGGAAATACAAAGAGAGGGAAAAGAAAAGGAGGGTGGAGAGAGGGAAGAAGGAAGGAAGCCAGAGAGAGAGAAGAAGAAGGAGAGAAGGAGAAGAGAGGAGAACATTTGAGTAATAGTTACACTGTCCACATAGTTTATTGTAAAAACTGGGATACTGTTTTTAAATTTATTTTTTATTTTTTAAGTGCACTCCACAACTAATGTGAGGTTTGAACTCATGACCCCCGAGATCAAGAGTCTCATGCTCTACTAACTGAGCCTGCATGTACCCCCAGAGCGGGATGCTTTAGACAGGATAAGGGAAACTATTATAACTACACAAGAGCAACATTAACACTGGACAGATAGTAATCGTATGTTCACCCCAGGAAGAGGGCATACTTCCCTAGGCTTCATTTGGCCCAGAAGATACTCTTTTTGCTACTTGGAGCAGCAGAGAGCTATGGAATGTCGCCAAGAGAGGCTGCAGAGGGCGTCTGCGCAGTGGCAAGGTGGCCAGGCTACTCAAAGCCCGACGCCCAGAATGCTTTCTTACTTGTCCTGCCGAGACCCAACTGCAGATGGAGTTCCTAGAATAAACAATCTTATTAGGAAGTATTGGTGATATTTTGTCTTTTCTTCTCTTTCCTGATGTCTTAGTAATGAGGCTTTGTAACTGGCAAACGGGTTTGCTCTTAATGACTTGATGATTGAAATGCTCTTCTGACTGGACATACTTTCCCATATGCGATTATCAGGCTGTCTTTTTTTTTTTTTAAGACTTACTTATTTATCTGGGAGAGAAAGAGAGAAAGAGCATGAGTGGGAAGGGCAGGGGGACAGAGAGAGGGAACCTCAAGCAGACTCTGCACTGAGCATGAGTCCCATGCGGGGCTTGATCTCACAACCCTGAGATCAGGACCATGGCCAAAACCAAGAGTCGGAGGCTTAACGGACCACGCCGCCCAGGTGTCCCAGGGCTGTCTTTACATACGTGTCAACCAAATGTTGTGATTCGATGTGACCCTTGCCTACACTACAGCATTATAAGAACTGTGTGCCAGCCAACTAGCATATCCCAGGGTCTGCCCTGTCTTATCATCTACTATGCTATCAGTCTCAGGCTGCATGAGATTTAAGGTGCCCACTTATCTGGGGGTGAGAGCCATTGAAATCATGTGTGAGATGGTGAGCAAACCAGGGTAGTGGCTCTCCAATGTGGGTGAGCATCCACATCACCCAGAGAGCTTGTTAAAACACAGACGGCTGAGCCCTGTCCCCAGAGTTTCTGATTCAATACATCTGAAAAGGCACAGAAGATTTTGCATTTCTTACAGGTTTCCACGTGGCACTGACTCACTGTTCCAGAGACCCCACTTTGAGAACCACTGTTGTACAATTACTGATTTGATAATGATGTAACTTACCAAAGTACCATCACTGCGATTTCTTTCCTCGTTTGAAAATGTTGGCAGTAGTCGTTAGTTTTAGAGAGAGCAAACTAACCGACAATTTCAACTTACTCTTCAGCATACTATAGTTTAGTTGCAACACGGACGTTCTCCAAATTTGTGCAGTTTCTGCCAACGCTGCCTCCTGAGTGAAATAAATGGCTGAATAGGCAAGTTCAAGTGAAAGCAAATCTGTATTGAGAATGTACTCTAAGCCAGGCACTGTGATATAAGCCTAAAAAGAAGCAAGGGACAGTGTGCTCTTAGGAAAACTTGAACAGACTCCACCTTAGAGCTTCTTCTGAGACTCACCCTGGTAAAATCTCCACGTAATGAATGGGATTCAAACCAGCTATGGGAGGAAATCAAGAGATGACTAATTATCTCGGGGCCGAAGGGATTGGGAACAGTTGGCACTGTCTCAGTATGATATGGTGGTAAAGGGGATCAATGACAATACAGAAAATGAAGCTCTAATTAATTGCATCATCCTATTTAGAGAAAGAATGTTTGGGCAGAAGAAAAATGGCCAGCACAGATATAAACGATCAGTGACACAGATTCCCTAACTCTGCCCATAGAAGGCTCTTCGCCTCTGACAGATAAAGCCCTATAGTGTCGGTGGATGCATTTGAGCAGCATAGGCCTTGCTAGTAAATTTTTTGTTCAATAAATGAATAATTCCCATCCCTCCCCTCAGTTCATGAACAATGCTCATCATACTGATATCTGAGCATGCCAGTATACTATTTATTGTAAATTAACTCACCATTCTGTGCACTTTTTAAAACTTGGGGATATTAGTTGATATGAGAAAGTCTCCCTAAGGAATATATATCCTAGAATACTTAGAAAATTGAGTTCTGGGGCGCCTGGGTGGTTCAGTCAGTTAAGCATCTGCCTTTGGCTCAGGTCATGATCCCAGGGTCCTGGGATGGAGCCCCGAGTTGGAGGGTGGTGTCCCTGCTCAGCAGGGAGTCTGCTTCTCCCTCTCCTTCTGCCCTTCCCCCTCCCCATGCTCTTTCTCTCAAATAAATAAATATAAAATCTTAAAAAAAAAAAAAAAAGAAGAAGAAAGAAAATTGAGTTCGCAGGCCTATGAGGCTAAGGACCAAATTCTAGGCTCTGCAGCTCTGGCTGAGTTTGAGGGAGTGGAAGGCAAGTTGGCAGCCAGCCTGCAGACTGATAATGTCCCAGCCCTGCTTTGTGCTTCTGTGAAAATGAAACCCTGTTCATAAATAGAAAGAAGACAGACACAAATAGTGGTATGCATCATAATGGATGTTTACAAGTAAGTGATACAGGGGCTCAACAGAGGAGAAGATTCAATTGGTTCTGAGTGTCTGCAAAGACTTGATGGAGAAGTTGCCATTTGAGATGCCCCTAAAATGATACAGCAGTTTCTACAGGCCAAGATGGAGTGGGTACATGTCCAGACAGAAGGAACAGTTGGGCTCTGATATTCCATTTGCAGAGAGAACGAGTGCTTGGTTGGGTACGATGGTTGTTCGGTCAATGATGTATTATGTTCTGGAGGAGTGGGGAAGCCTTCTGCTGGAGGGCTACCGGTTTTATCCTGAATGTTGTCCAGGGGCCTTTCTGAATACCTGTATCTTTCCTTGGTCACTCCTCAAAGCCATGTAGTCTGGGGAGAAGCAGAAAAGCAGAATCTACTGGTAACTAAGAAATACACAACTCAACTGACTCATGAAGGAACTTGCAGCCCCAGCCCTGGAAGTAGATAGACAGGAATGATTTTAACCAGTGGCGGAGTCAGATGTGAACTCCTTATTATATTTCCAACTACAGGATGGCAGTTGTGATGATAGATCTGGGGAGGTTTGTGTCAATTTAGGGAAAGAACCAAGTTGTTCACTGAATTCCTCTGGCCCAGTTCTTAAGAGATTTGGGAATTTCAGCTTGGATCTGCTTTGAGACCAAAATATGAGGCGAAAGATTGAGTGGAAGAACAACTCTCAGACTGGCTGAAATTCTCAAATCCTTTTATTTTTTAAAGATTTATTTACCCATTTGAGGAAAGAGAGGGGTAGAGGGAGAGAAAAAGAGAGAACCTCAAGCAGACTCCACACCCAGCACAGAACCCGACGTGGGGCTCAATCTCACGACCCTGAGATCATGACCTGAGCCGAAGCCAAGAGTTGGACGCTTAACTGACTGAGCCATCCAGGTGCCCTTGACACTCTCAGATTCTTAAAAGATCGTCTGAGTATTTCCTTTGGTTTCTTCATTCATCTTTAGAGGGAAATGGTGTAGACCAAGAATGGAGAATCTACCCTCTGAAGTCCGATCATGTGGGTTCAAACCTTGCTCTGCCACTTATTAGCTATGTCTACTTGGGCGATTTCCTTAACCTCTCCAAGCTTTGGTTCCCTCAGGTACAAAATGGGATCATAGTAACGCCTACCTCAAAAGTCCTCGAGTGAATGAGGGTGATCTGTGTCTGGCATAGAGTTGTTATTATTTCAAGGAAAGGGAAGACAGCCAGGGTGATATGACTGCCTGTGAGACTTTGAGTAATTAGAAGTAGAGATTCTACAAGAGCTGACGGGGAGCCAAGAGAGCATACCGTTCCAGACTCTTACCTTGCAGGTGGCAAAACAGACGCAAAGGCCATAGAGATTCTTCATTGCTGGACAAAGACCAAGACTATAGGGCTGGGTAGGGTTCTTGTAATTGCTCAGGACCCATTTTTATTAACAGTCTCCCCTTCTTGAACAATCCCTGGGTTTCTGAGCACTACAGTACAAATCATGATGGCACAGGTTGAAACCCTAAAAACTCATGACGCTTGGCTTTTTCCTTTTCAGCTTCTCTTCAGCGGCTACCTTCGGACTTTCGCCTCTCACCCCTCCTCCACCCCGTGCAGAAAACCAATCATTCAAGCCATGGATGCTTTGATGGTGTGCCCTCTCTGTACACCACTCTCAGTTGGCCATACTCTTCACTCTTCACCTCTTCTCATTTTGCCTCCCTTGCCCTTCTGAGCTTTTCTGCTCTTTTCCATGAAGGACAGAAGTACACAGAGGGTCAAATGCAGGGGTGAAGGCTTAAAATCTAAATAGCAACCGTTGGACTTGGTAACATGAAAGTCTTCGATCAATACCCAATTCCCTGCATCTTATTCATTCTGCCACCAGTGGTGGCTTTTGCTAAACTCCTGGCATTCCCTCTGCTGTGTCATATTGGTGCTGCAATGTTGTCATGTGAATGGCTCAAACCATGTTTCTGGGCATCTGGGTGGCTCAGTTGGTTAAGCGTCTGCCTTCGGCTCAGGTCATGATCTCAGGGTCCTGGGATCGAATCCTGCATCGGGTTCCCTGCTCAGCCGGGAGTCTGCTTTTCCCTCTGCCCTCCCCACCCCCCTGCCCGTGCTCTCTCTCTCTCTTTCTTTCCCTCACAAAAATAAATAAATAAAAATCTTTAAATTAAAAAAAAACCCACCATATTCCTATCTGAACTTTGCATCATGTCACCTCCCCTTATGTTCTTCTCTGGGTAATGATACCTCCATCTACCCAGGTGCTCAGCCAGAGGAAAACGTAAGCCTGGGGATTATTTTAGTTTCTTCCCTCTGCCTTACGTTCCACATCCACTCATGCTCCTGTTTGTCCAGCTTGGGAATTTCTTCACTTCCTCCCCTCCTTCCAACCCCACTGCGAGGTCCTCATCCACAGGCTGCTGGTGTCTCATAAAAGGTGTTTTGCCCATCTCTTTCTCTGTAGTGGCTTCAGTAATCCACCTTTACCCTCTTCCCAAGTACTCTTCACAAACACAAGTTGGATCCCATCCCTCCCTGTGCAAATGCCCCTTGGCTCCCCATAGCTCACCTACGTGGATGAAATGTCTGTTCTTTGGCAGGGTCCACAGCCTTTTGATGTGAATTTTGTTCCCTTGGGAAGTTTTAATTCTTGTCCCCTTGCCAAAAATGTTATAGTTCAGGAATAAGGTAGTCCTATAGATTCTTAGAGATAATGTGCTCCTGCAAATCTCTGAACTTTTGTGCATTAA
Source organism: Phoca vitulina (assembly GCF_004348235.1). Classification (NCBI taxonomy): domain Eukaryota; kingdom Metazoa; phylum Chordata; class Mammalia; order Carnivora; family Phocidae; genus Phoca; species Phoca vitulina. Next base: position 12,714,079 of record NW_022589768.1, on the reverse strand, counting down.
TTTACTTTCCCCAGAATGGTATTTACCCTTCATTCCCACAGGCCTGCTGGCAAGTACCTGGGTCTTTATATACTTCCCTGCAAAACTCCTCTGTTCTCAATGGAGAAAAGTTACGGTTATCCCTCTTCTTTCTTTCTGCTATATTTCAGACATTCTTAAAAGAACTAAACTGCCTTACTTATTCTTAAAAAATATTTATTTATTTGAGAGAGAGAGCATGAGGGGGAGGGGCAGAGGGAGAAGATGAGAGATAATTCCAAGCAGACACCGTGATGAGCACGGAGCCCCACACGGGCTCAGTCTCATGACCCTGAGATTGTGACCTGACCCGAAATCAAGAGTCAGATGCTTAACCGACAGAGCCACCCTGGTGCCCCTAAATTGCTCTTCCTTACTTTAAATGCGTGCATGAAGTCCCTCATTTAACAGGGCAGGGAGGGCTCTTTCCTTTGAAATCAAACCTAGCTCAGTACACCACATCTCAATAAAATTTGAGTGGAAAAATGAATGCAATGTGGTGTCACTGGTGGGCCTGTCACCCAGTTAATGAATCACGGGATCCCCAAGTCACTAGGGGAACTCAAAAATACAGATTCCAAGTATTTCTGAGTTAGAACCCAAGACACAGATTCTAACAGGCTCCCGCGTTGACTCTAAAAGAGCCACAGAAGACATTTGGGAGTCACTAATCCCAACCATCTTACTTAGATGCATGAATGTTCTTCTCTGACTGGAAGATACCTGGTTCTCAGCTTCCAAAGGTAAAAATCTTCTGTTTCTAGCACCAAGATTCGATGACATCATAGACATGGAACTGGCAATGTTGCAACTATGCACAATTAGCCACTGTAGCACTCACACATCCAGGATTTGATGGGTATTCCAAGAGTTCACGTTCTGGCCCTCTGAGCTTTGGTATGTGTCATGCGGTCTTGAGATGGCCCAGCAGATGGCAATATGACCTCAGAAAATGACTTTGGGGGGCATGATTCATGAGAGTGGCCACGAGGTGGCGGCATTGCACGGTGTTCTGATTTAACTGAAGGCTGGAAATCCTGCTTAGACTTTTCACAGTTGAAAAGCCTCATATCCCTAATTGATTTAGAAGCAAGCCGTACGTTCCTAGGATGCTAAAAGTGAACGTTTCAGTGGCTGCATCCACTGCGTGATTTGCGTTGTTTCAAATAAAACGGTATATCCTTAATCGGTTAATACCTGGAATATGGACAGAAACTCTTCATTGCTTTGTTTTCTTGCACAACGAAAACTGTCCATGGATAGAAGGGCACGATACGTCTTCATCAATCATGACTGACTTAAGGTGAAGGCTCAAAGCAGGTTTTGAAAAGTTTTGTGAGGTCTTGAAGGATTTGTACTGCACGGGGGTGTGGCAAAACCCATTCCCCAGGGGGTTGCCACATGCAGAGAGGTCTCAGGACCTCAGGGGTTGCCGAGCAGGCTGGCATCTCTCAGCCAGGGTCCAAGGCTCCCAGACACCAATGCGGGCTCAGCCCTCCCTGAACCTCCAGTTTTCACGATCTGTTTGATTTTTTATTTTTTTTTCAATGTGAAGTCTCTCAATTCTCCAATATTGGCAGTGAATTCAAATAATCTATAGTAGGACAAACAAAATACAACCATGAGCCAAGATCAACCTTTGCTTGCCAGCCGGCAGCTCCTGTGTTTCTGGAAGGGTTAAAAAGGTCAGGAGTGAGGCTCCAAGGTGTCAGAAAGGGATGATGGGGGCCAGGACCACCACAGCATTTCACTTTGGGTTTTCGCCCAGGAGAAGCATGTTTAAATAATCTTCAGAACATTTGTCACTAACAGAGAATGCAGATTTCCATGAAAGTATTATTTTCTTCAAAGAGAGTCCCCAGAAGAAGTAGTTACTATTTGAATTTTTAAATAGTGTTAGAACTGCTCCCTTAGGTTATTTTTGCTGACTTTATTGGCAGGGAAATCATGCTTCAACTTGTGCCATAGAAATATTTTCATAAATAATAATTGCCATAATATTTCTATGTGACATTTAATTTTTTTGTCTATATTGGACATTTATTTGTTATTATTACTGATTATGAAAGTCATACATGCCCTTTGGGAGCAGAAAGGGGGGGACCTCAAACACTATATAAACGCTTTATAAGCCATAAAAAATAGAAAAATCAATGTCTCCTCACTATGCTCCCCTCCCCCTACTTTATGGTAACAGCATTGTGTGTGTTTTTACAGACTTTTTCTACGCATAGCAAAATGTCAATAGGGGATAAATACGCAAATCTAAGTATTTATAGTTTGTGTTACCAAAAATGTATGATACTGGTTTGAAGTCCATGTTTTCACACAATAATATTATTTGAAGAATGGATTAATATATTGACTGGATTGTTCTTGGAAGTCGCCATCCATAATAGACAGAACAAACCTGTGTTCAAATTACAGCCCCACTGTTTATGGTAGTGACAGATGACATCCTAATCTTGTTTCTGTCTTTAATGGAAACATTTCTGGTTTTTCACAACTGAACATAAGGCTGGCTTTGGTTTAGTATATGTAATATTTTTAATACATTGGGGAAGTATTCACCTATTTCTGGTTTTTTAAAAAAAGGATTGATTTTATCTTAAATCATGAATGGACATCAGCTCTTATTAAATTGCCATTTTGATGTCTACTGAGATATTTACCTTTTTGACCTTATAATATGGTTAGTGATTTTAATAGATTTTCTTTTAATGATCTATCTTTGTACCTTGGTGCAAACTTTACTTACTGTAGCACATTTTTCTTATGATGTTCTACATAGTTCTCTTTTGTAGGATGTGGGATTGACCCGTGCTTTTCTTTTCCTTCAGTTTTTATGCAGGCTTCTTAAGATTTGGTTTTATTGTTATGCTGTTCTTACAACAATGATTTTGAATGTGTTTTTCACTTTTCTCTGGAATATTTAAAATAGTGTCCACACAATCTTTTATTTGATAATGTGATAAGAATTTATATCATTGATCCTGGTGTTTTCTAGGATGAAGCTCTTTGACAACTTTATTGGGTTAGGTTCGTTTTAAAGCCAACCCCCTTTTCACTCCCATAATTCTACCATGTGGCCAGGATTGAGATCTCTATCTCTTCTTGGGTCAGTTTTAATAATGTATGTATGTATTCAAAACATATGTATCTGTTGATATGTGTGTGTTATGTCTATTTATGTATCTATGTTTAGTTTAGTTACTTTTTTCACATATTGTTGAATATATATATATACATATACATATATTTTAGTTACTTTTTTAGTAAGTAAAGTTTAGTTACCGTTTTCGCATATTGCTGAATATATATATATACAAATATATTCTTTTCCGAATCAGATTTATCTAGGTTAATCTAGTTCTGGGCTTGATTTATCATTTTTAAGATTTTCTAATTTATTACTTTCTCATTGGCCTTATTAAATTTTTCTTCTTTCCTTATGTTAATTTTTGCCTTTTTCTTATTCAGCTGGAAATTTGCTTTTGGAGTTCATTTACTTTTTTCACTTTTGTATTTAGTACTGTACATGTGTAATATAAATTTGTCTCTGTACACAGCTTTAGCCAAATTCTACTCTTGCCATTTTTATTTTCTTAATATTTTGGAATTTGAGGCCCATTACACTTTTTAATAATCTAAGATAAAGACCAATTTTTAAAATTACTGGTTCAAAATACATTTGAATATATTGAATATGTATATTCAAGATATACTTTCTATACTACTTTATTGTGTTATTTATATATAGCCATTGCTTTTTGTTTGTTTATTTCTCCTTTTAATTATATTCTGCAGACTTTGCTTCAGTATTGTGGTATTTCATTATTTGGTACATAAAGATCTATGCTCAATATACCTGCATGATATATTATATACTTTAGCATTATAAAATATACTTTTAATGCTTAATGTTCCTCATCTGGAATTGAGATTGTTTATTTCTTTTAGTTTTATTTTTTTAAGCCTTTACCTGGAGGGTCTGCTTGTTGCTATGTTTTCAACATTTCTTATTCATTTCAATTAGCCTATGTCTCTTGTATAACTTAAATATTTTAGTTTTCATTGTAGATAAAATCTGAAAGATTTTAAAAAGTGTTCACTAATGTCTTATTTAGTAATGTAACAAATACCTTGGATCTAAATAAAAAAGAATATTGGGTAAGTATATATTCATTATTGACACAGGGAAATGAGGTTCAGTGTTAAATGGCTAATAAAAATGCCCCAAAGTACACCTGAGCACTAATTCTACTATGGAAATCATTGCTACCATTGTTATTTACCCCATTTCCACCCAGTCCCCAGAAAGAAAGAAATAGAGAAGAGCTTTCCTGCCTCTTTTTCTTGGGTCATTAGCTCTTGAATTAAAGCACAGCAAGGAACTCTCTGCTGACATAGGGCCTGTACCCAAGTTTCAAGGGGGAAAGGGAATATCTATTTCCATTCTTTATAGTTGGGAGGTCTTTCCTACCCATTAGGACTGATAAAGTGGAGAATTCTTTACACATACAAAGCAACTCAGATTCTAGAAAGCAGAAAATGAGACAAATGTGCATCACTATTCTTTTAATGGTTACCTTTATAATTAAAAAAGAACATACCTAAATCTCTATTTCTTGTTTTATTGCCTTGAAACTGTACTTATGGATAATCTGTTATGAAATATGAAGAAATTAACATATGGTCGTTTCTTCCCATTTCTTTTTACCTCTTCTACCTCCCAATATTTAAGAAGTATATTGTTTTACATCATCAACACTTAAAATGTTGTCATTTTGCTTTATAATTTTAATTCACTTAAGTTATCCAATGAGTGGGAAAAGTACTTATTTTGTATTATACTATAATAAGTCAAGGATGCATATTATAACCCCTAGTTTTAACACCAAATAATAGGAAAGTAAGCCAGCAGAGAGGAGAATGACATAATCAAAAATAATCCAAAAAAAAAAAAAAAGCAAGAGGGGAAGGAACAAGGGCCACAGAATAAGAGGAATTCATAGCCAAATTTTTAGGAGGGTTATTACTTATTGATAAGAAAAAGAGGAACCAACAGAAGAATGTACAAGAAACTTGAATAGACACTTCTCAAGAGACAATATCCATACAACTGATAAGCATGTGTAAGAAAACTCAATCGTATAATGGACTAAAACCACAGAGGAAACGCCAGTCCAAATACACCAGAAGAGTTAAAATTCAAAGACCATCAGTGCCACCTATTTGCAAAAATAGGGAGCAATGAGAACTCTTACTCCCTTTTGTTTGGGGTGGAAATGAGCACGTTCTAAAATTTAACATAGGCCTATCCTGTGACCCAACATTTACTACTATGTATAGTCTCTATAGGAATGCATTATTGGTGCACCAAACACATATCCCAGAAGTTTGTAGCATCAATATTCCTAATAGCCTCAAACTGGAATTCAAATATCCATCAACAGTAGAATAATGAAATATTGGTATATACCACGCATACTGCACATTAGTGAAAACAAACTAACTACATCCAAATGCAAAAACTTGGATGACTCTCACAAACATAATGTCCCATAAAAAAAAAAAAAAAAAAGCCAGGCACAAAACATATGTACTGTAGGATTCTTTAAGATGAAGTTCAAAAGCTGGCAAGACTAATCAGTGCTAGAAATCAAGGTAGTGGGTATGAGAGGACTAAAAGGGAGCATGAGAGAGGCTTGGTGGGGGGATTCATGTTCTGTGTCTTGATCTGGGTTATAAGTACATGGATATTTTATTGATTATTGTGTATAGTGTCTCCCCCAAACTTAATGGCTTAAAACAATAATAATTTGTTGACTCAAAGTTTCTGTTAATCAGGAATTCAGAGCTGGCATGAGCGGGGGGGGAGCCATGTCATTCTGCTTCATGACTTCTGGAATGCTGAAAAGTTGAGGTCTGAATCACCTGAAGGCTTGACAGGAGCAAGAGGATTCCCTCCCAAGGTGGTGCGCTCACAGGGTTGGCAGGTTGGTGCTGGTGAATTCTTCCCTCTACACAGGGCTGATTGAGTGCAGCTCTTGCAGATTTCTGCTGACTTCTTCCAGAAAGAAAGATCCAGAGGCCAAGGTAGAAGCTGCCATATCTTTTATGATATAACCTTGGAAGTCATACAATATCTATCCCTTGCGAAGTATCCTATTGGTCACACAGACCAGGCACAATTCAATACAGAGGGGAGTGAGTACTCAAGGGTGTGAACGCCAGGAGGCATAAGGCATTGAGGCTGCCCATCGACATGGGAAGTGTTCACTTCTGCACCTTCCTGTAAGTATACTGTGCTTCAATATAATGTTTACTCGAGGGCCACTTAGATGGTGCAGTTGGTTAAGCATCTGACTCTTGGTTTCAGCTCAGGTCAGGATCTCAGCGTCTTGAGATCAAGCCCTGTGCCGGACTCCATGCTTAGCATGGAGTCTGCTTAAGATTCTTTCTCCCTGCCCCTCCCCCCAAATAAATCAATCTTAAAAAAAAAAAAAAAAGATAAAATAAAATGATTCCTCAAAATAAGGTGGGTTTTTTTTCCTGAAAAAAGTTTTTATCAACATGATTTAGAAAATAACAGCAATGAGATACTTTAAGAAGGTAAGTCCCGGGTGCCTGGGTGGCTCAGTCGGTTAAGCGTCTGCCTTCGGCTCGGGTCATGATCCCAGGGTCCTGGGATCGAGCCCCGCATCGGGCTCCCTGCTCCGCGGGAAGACTGCTTCTCCCTCTCCCACTCCCCCTGCTTGTGTTCCCCCTCTCTCTGTGTCTCTCTCTGTCAAATAAATAAATCTTAAAAAAAAAAAAAGAAGTCCCTTTTTAAAGATGTTTTCATTATTATCATGACAGAATGAATTAGAAGAACTATGTAATATCCCAAGCCCTTCAACATAATAATACAGGGATCAAAATAGTACCTACCTCATAGACATCTTTTGAGCATTAAATAAATTATCTTCTTATTAGATAATAAAAGCAAGAAAAGTCAAATGTTTGGTCGACAAAGGAGGGAACATGTTACGGTACACAGAGCAGTTTTTAAACATTGGGATCACATGATGGTCAATTGTAATATTTTCAAAAATTGTTAAATCCATTATTGTTTCTGAAAATATAAGCAAAATCAGCATGGTATTATCAAGATAACAAAACCTAAAGAGAGCAATGAAAGTTGAAAAAAAGGTGGAAATTTTGTTAAAATTTTATCTAGAATAAAGTTTTTAACCTGACAGTTCATCCTGTAACACCCAGCTGTCATTTCTGTGTGGTGCCCGCTGGTTTGTAAATTCCTTTCCCCTTTACCTCACTGTCCTCACGAGCATTCAGAGTCAGCCAAGTAAGGGTCGTTGTCATTTTACTAAGAAGGAAGTAGATGATCAGAGAAATGAAATAATTTGTCGACTGTCACATAGTTGGTAAGTTGCTGAGCCTAGACTCTGTTTAATATTTTTAAAATTGAAATACAATCAACATACAGTAGTCTATTAGTTTCAGGTGTACAATATAGGGATTCAACAATTCCATACATTACTCAGTGCTCATCATGATAAACATACTCTTAATCCTCTTTTTTTTTCACAATTTGAACATATTGCCTTCAATAGAACAAGGCCAGTTTAGACTTAAATTGTCATAAAAAGTTAAATTTATGTTCCAAATGCTATGTATAAGAAAGGCAGCAAAATGTGCATAGCATCTTAGAAAGACTTTAGGTAAAAATTCATAAGCACTTAACACTGGTAGTGCCGTTTGAAATAAACTGGGACAATTCAGTTCCCCAAACCTCTTAAAGTTCAACTTTACCCAGTAAATTTTTTGGGAAGAGAGGCTGAGTGGTCACCTTTAAAATGCTGGCTGTTGACAAATTATACTTGAGTTGACTTAATTGGGACTAAGACTATGATTCTCTACGCCTATCATTTCATGCTTGTAGACTAAGGTAAACTTGATAATTCTCGGTTATTTTAGACCATTAGAAAATATTGTGCTCTTAAATCATAGTGAGCAATCATCTCAGACGTGGCAGAAAATCTAGGCTGAGGAAGGTCTTTGTTAGATCTGACTCTTTAATTTCGTGTAAGACATCATCTTTACCCCTAAAATCATCTGTTTCGCATTCTCTACTTCTTGGTTTTTCTGATTTGCTTAAACCAAGCAGAGATTTCTGCATCCACAGAACGAAGCAAGTCCCAACTCTGTTTACATTCTTTTCTGCATATTTCTTCACCCAGCAGCGCCTCAGCTCTGAAGAGTGTTCAAGAGTAAACACAATTCTTTATACAGGCTTGAAGAAGAGGTCACCCAAGCAAATATCATGTGACTCCAAGCCTTTGAAAGCTAATATTTAGCAACCTCTTGTGTTCTTCACTTTCAAAATATTTGTCTCTGGAAATAATGTGAGAACAAGTTTGTCAAGGGGAAGTCAAAGTGGACAAAACCCAATACTCAAATGTTTCCCGTTCTCCGGGTCTGAGCTGCGGACAGATCAAAGCGAGTATCTACATCACCTGTGCTTATTTTGGAACAATAAAGCCTGTAACCCGAGATTCAAACTCTATACCTCAGTCACACTCGGGGGGAAGACAATGTAGGGCTTCAGGTTAGGGGATTTTTAAAATTATTTGGGATAAAATTATGTGGCACCAAGACAAGGGCATTCATTGCCAAATTTAAAGCTACTTTCAATTTGGGGGTTTCAAATTCAATATTTTTAAAGTTAAAAAAAAAAAACCTCTTAGGTGATAATAAAAACAAATCCTTGCTATTGAATTTGTTTGTTGTTGTTGTTGTTGTTCTATTTTAGTAAATGAATTGTTGATGGTGGTTTGAGTTAAATGAAAGATACATTTACATCAAATTTCAAATAACTTTTAAAAAATGGATGATAAAGTAAAGTCAATAGAACACATTCTTTGAAGCAAATTTAAAAGATTTGTTAAAAAAATTATTAAAGCATTTTGGGGCACCTGGCTGGCTCAGTTGGTAGAGTATGTGACTCTTGATCTCAGGGTTGTGAGTTCGAGCCCAACATTGGATATAGAGTTCCTTAAAAATAAAATCTTAAAAAAATATTAAAGTCTTTGAGGAGTTGACAGGTTCCAGACTACAACCAGATACAGACAGGGTTAGGTGAACTCAAACCCATTTTTATCCTGACCGTGAGGAACCAAATGTTGCTCACATCTTTAAAAGAGAATTAAAATGATCGCTCCAAATTAAATATGCATTTCAAAATGAAAAATGAAACTCCCCTGAACATGTAGTTATTAATATTGCTACTAGAGATATAAGCTCTAAAGTAGTACTTGGAACTTGATAATTCACAATAGTTCATGCATTCCACAGAGTTTTAATGGGCACCTACTATGCAGGGATTGGGTGCAGGGATTGGGTAGAATACTGAATAGGCAGACAAAGTTCCTTTTGTCATGGAGCTGGGAAGGAATAAATAAGCAGAAAACCATAACACAGAGAGTTAGGTGCTATGACGAGAAAAGGAAGTGTTCACAACAGGGCGCACAGTGAGGGAAATGGGATACCAGTGGGATAGTCAGACGATGGGTTGTTAGAAGGTAGCCAAGTGAAGGGGAAAGTGTTTCCATGCTTTATTTCCTTCTTCAGAGGGGCTGACACCACCTTCCATTAAGTTCTATGAATTGATGAAAAGATCTCCTCTTAGAGAGAAGCTTGCCTCTGATACATCATGGCCCTACTTCAGGTCAAGATGCATGTTCAGGCCTCCGTGAGAGGAGATGGCACAGTGAGAGAAGTAACCAGGTACCAAAATGCCTGGCATTCTCTGTATCCTCTGAGGCTTTATCCAGGGCTAGAAAATAGGCTGTATTTCAGGTATCTGTGTCCAAAGGGTTTGGAAAATTCACTCTCATTCAGGCTGATTGGTGATCTAATGCTGTGGACAGGGAAGTGGATTTGTCTTGGCTTCTGTGAAATTCAACAAGTGGTAAGGGCCTGTTGAGTGTGGTACACCCAACAACTGGGAGATGGGAAGGACTTACTGCAGGGAGAAGGCAGAAATTTCTAGGTGCATATAGAGGAGGTTATCAAGAGCCATGTCGATGGCCACTGTAATAGATAACCTTCCTGGGATTCCAGTGGATTCCTCAGTCTAGACCAGGAAAAAGCCCACCAAAAAGGACTGTTTATGAAACCTAGTGAATATTTGAAGGGCTTCCAAGGGATGGCCTGGGGTGGAGAGAGAAAGGACTGGTCAATGAGACATGGCTCAAACTTTGTTCTCTTCTAGTTTTTCTTTGTTTCTGCTCATGTTTCACTTAAAGTTTTATTTAGCCTTTAAAATTTTTGATAACCTCCCATTTAATTATCAAGGTATACATCTTAATCTGGTCCTCTAGTAGTTATGAATTCTTGGGAAAGTTAGCCTCTCTGTATTTAGTGTTCTATGAGAATCTAGAATATAGCACTGACTTTATAGGGCTATTATGAGGATTATATGAGCAACAGCATGCAAAGTGATGAGCGAATGCCAGAAGGCCCACCATGGATGGTTGTATAGATTGGGTGCTGCACAAATCTGGGCAGGGGTCTATCTGATGGTGCCCTGCTGAGTTATAAAGCTTAAAATCTGTGTGACCATGTGTGTCAACTCTAGCAGACATGGAATAAGAGGGTGATAATGATAACCATTGTTTTGAGGCAAAAACCTTGTTATAAAAATAGGAGAAGGAGAATGGAAAGAGGGAAGGTTGCAGCAGTTTGGGGTGGGGGTGGGGAGCACAATCCAGCCACACCAATATTGAGCTCAGGCAGGGTGATAAAATCCAGGCCTCACTGGCTGGTGCATCTAAGACCAGCTCAAGAATAGGGTAGGACAGAGTTGTGCCAGTGGTCCTGAATATTGAGAGTCTCCAGTGCCTGCCCCTAGGGAACTTTCTGCTAATCTTCATGTGAGGAAAGTTCTGGAAGACACTGATGATTTCTATGGAGTTCTCAAACTCTGATAGACAAGAGTTCTATGGAATTGGAAGCTGGGACAGAGGCACATTGGCTTTATGGAGGAAATCCAGACTTAGAAGGTGACTCTTGAGAGCCCAGTGTCAGCAGGTTAGCAAACCCACCTAGCTCAGAGGCATCAGGGAGTTGCTACCATCCGGAGCACTTTGTGGTTGACCCTGGCAAGATACCAAGACAACCTATAGCAGATGTATTAGGTCTTTGCCTGGTAACCCGGCTTCTTTTACAGGGATCAACTAGACTTTTCTCGCAAAGCTCACATTTCAACAAATTATTCCACTCCCCAGAACAAATTCCTATTGAGGGTGAAGAAAAAAAGATAAAAAGTAAGGAACTCAACAAAGATCAACTCGCAGACCATTTTATATGACTTTAGATTAGGGAGAATATGTTGCCAATTAATCTGAGGTGGTAGGAAAAGAAATGAGATATATACTATGATTATGGCTAGATTTTCCTTTTAATATCAGCTTCCACTCCACTGGTCTGTCACAAAAAGAAATGAGAAAAGAAACATCACTCTCACTCAGGTATGAATACTCTGCGTGTGTGTGTGTGTGTGTGTGTGTGTGTGTTGAAATGCCAACCAGCTGTGATCATTTGGAAGTAAGCATGAGCTCCTGAGATTATAAGACCTTGAAAAGCAGAATCTTCATGAAGCTGTTCTAAAAAAAAAAAGTAAGAAACAATTATCTAAATTATATTGCCTTGAAATGACCTTAGATTTGATCCAGTTTAACCCCTTTGTTTAAAAATATGAAAACACGTGGTCCAGAAAGGGGAAGCAGACTTCTGTGAAACTTGAGATGAGAGTTGTTGGGAGACATTTCTCCATGGCTCTGTCGAATTTCTGCGCATCTGTAAGAAGAAATCTCGACTATGTTCCTTTTGTACTATGATGTCAATGATGTTTGTACAGCCACCAGCCTTGGAGGAAAGAGAAAGTATCTCCCTCTGGAGCAGGAGACAGACATCCTTACTCCCCATGATGAAAGATTCAGATTCCCTCAGCTCAGGGATCCCCTCCTGTAACGTAATTCTCCTCATCTGCACGCAGCCATCTGGCCCTTCTGCATTGCCCCCTGGAATTTGGGGGGCAAGAGAAACTCATGAATGTGCCAATGCTCTTGACGCATGTTGTGCTGTGAGTAATCAAGTCTTTTGTCTCTGACCCACAAGTATTATGTCTTCTGCCAGCATCAGGACAACTTGTTCTCTTGTAAGATAAAATCCTTGACACTTCACAATTGATGAGAGCGAGGCCCTTAAAAGCAGGGATTCTGATTCATAAGCAGATGCTGTGATGTTTGCTATTTGATAAGTGGTTTGCAAAATAGTGCTTTTCGTGAAGAATGTTTTCTAAATGAGCGAAACACACACATACATAGACACACACACAAAGAGAAAGAGAGAGAGAAAGAGACAGCAAGTTTCAAGCTCAAATAGGCCATAGATTCCATGAGAAATTAAGATATTTTCTAGTTCATTCTAATGCTTAGGTCATGAACCAAGCTTGAAACTGATCCATGCCAAGTGCTTGGTAATATTTCCAGGATTTTCTCTTTTGAATGGGAAAGTAGGTTATCCTTAACTATATTTCTATGGAGTGCATCTACGGTTTATTTCTCCTTTCTGTCATTCCACCAAGATTTCATTCTTTTGTGTCTTCAGATTGAGTTCTTTTAAGGCCATTTTTTTTTTTTTTTTTTTGCTCGTGAAGACATGTCTGCCTCCATTCTCCCATCTTAGCAGTGTTTCATGGCTGACCCCAGCACTGTCTGCCACCATCACTGCCCTGAATGAGAAGGCTTCTGTTTTCTTATTCTTCTGAGCACCTCTGCCATAAATCCTGTGGACTTCACTTGCCTTTTATCCTCTCTGAGGAACTGCTTGGTATTCAGACGGGCAGACCAGCTGCCTTTCTATTCCACTGCCTTCGTCTGTGCTCAAGTAGGGACACACACTTTTATCAACGTGACTCACAGCCTGTGCCCACCTGTCTCTCAGCCATGGGCAGCAGGTTACACTCAGGAGATCTGACTCGAGAGAACAAGAGAATCAGAGCCGCCAGGCTGAGAAAACCAAGGGCTCTTGAGGTGATTGCAGGAATTTTCTAGGAATAATGAGTGAGGATTGGATTGGGCACAGGCGACTGTCTTCCTTGGCATTCAAGAAACATCTTAGTTAGGGCACCCGTGCACTGGCCCAGACTAATAAACACTTCAGCCACGGTCTTGAGAACAGGCCGTAATTCAGGCTCTTGAACCCAGAAGCAAAATCAGGCAAATGGTCATTAGTTTTGGAATCTCTTCTCCCCTTTCAAATCCATTTTTTTTTTTTAAAGATTTTATTTATTTATTTGAGAGAGAATGAGAGAGAGCACATGAGGGGGGGGGAGGGTCAGAGGGAGAAGCAGACTCCCTGCCGAGCAGGGAGCCCGATGCGGGACTCGATCCAGGGACTTCAGGATCATGACCTGAGCCGAAGGCAGTCGCTTAACCAACTGAGCCACCCAGGCGCCCTCAAATCCATTTTTTTACAAGAGCACACTTTCATGTTTCTGTCTCCCCTGGCTCTCTCAGGAGCCAAGAATGTTTAATAATCATAAAGAAAGTTGAAGATGGCAGATGATGTTTGGTATGGCCTCAGGTGCCTCAGAATACATCTTTTGCTAAGCCAGGATGTTCCATGAAAAGAAAAGGGAGTTATATTTTGTACATGGTACTAATTCTATTCCGTCTACATGTGCCTTTTCTTCCGTAGAGGATTGTTTGTTCTTTTCTCAAGAAGAATGTCACAGTTATATATTCTGTAAAACCTCCCTGCTGTCTCCTTTTTACAAAAGGGAAGCTCAGTAGATGTTGTTAGCCTGGAAAACAGTCCAGTGGACAATTTAGGGTCTCCTAAGGTAGCCCTAACTAAATGTATTAAGGAACATTTCACTTGCTTCCCCATGGTACCCTCCTTCTTTTGTATCTGACAGATGGGATGTTCTTGGGGAGGAAGCCCTGAGGGGTTGCACACAGTAGCCATACAGTTCTTCTGGAACTGCAAACTCTCCTTCTGAGACGATCCTCTGAGATTATCACCAGGTCTCAGTTGCTTTAGCCACTCTTAACTCGCCAGTAACCGACAACGCTCCATAGCGCCACATTCTAGAAGTGCATCTTTGCTGTTTCCAGTTGTAACACTGTTCCAGCAGGATTATCTCTGTGTATGTGCGTGGAGACTTACCCCAGCTCTTTCCTCTCCTCCTTATGCCTGCCCCCTCTGCAAGGAGGTGGATTAGAATTTTGATGGATGCTGTTGTAAAAGCTCCCACTATCTCACTTCTCCTTCACCAACCCCCCCCACAACACACACACATTATTGAATTCCAGGCATTTCTGAGGATGTAGCTGAGGTTATTCGGGACCCGTGGATAGATTTGGCTTGTGATTTACGGCTTCTCTCCCTCACACCTCCTGGTTAAAACCTCCCATGCATGGTTTTATGGAAGCATCTGTTTAGAAAGGAATACAAGCAGCTATGATTGAATTTATTCCTCTCTTTCCAGACAAGGGATGGTTTAAACTACGTCTCCTCTGATTTAAGGGAATACAACGTCATCTCTAGAAGTACCTTGAAAGAAAGTGGATTATGTGAGTTATCTACTTTATGAGATAGAGCTGGAGTACTAGCCTGTCCAAAACAATGCAGAAGGAATGTGCAATCTCCAAGAAATGTAATCCTTAAGGCGGAGGGTGCCATTTTGTGCATATAACCCAAGGGTTATATGTCTAAGGCACCAAGGACACTGGGACAGTATCAAACTAATTTTATAATGAAAAAATCCTTCCCTGGGTTAATCAATTGTCTTCTGCTGTCACTTAACCCCATTAAAAAAATTTTTTTTTATTATATTATGTTAATCACCATACATTACATCATTATTTTTTGATGTAGTGTTCCATGATTCATTGTTCGCATATAACACCCGGTGCTCCATTCAGTACGTGCCCTCTTTAATTTATTTATTTGACAAAGACAGAGAGCAGAAGCAGGGGGAGCGGCAGGCAGAGGAAGAGGGAGAAGCAGGCTCCCTGCTCTGCAGGGAGCCCAATGAGGGACTCGATCTCAGGACCCTAGGATCATGACCTGACCTGAAGGCAGACACTTAACTGACCGAGCCACCCAGGCACCCCAACTTAACCCCATTTTCTTCTGTTTTACACCTACTGGCAATAGAGAAAAACTGGTCTGTTCTTTCTTCTTAGAAGTCATTGAACTTGTGAAATAGAATCTTTTCTATCTCCTTGTGCAATTCCTTTTCTTCTTTTCACCAGCTTGGGTGAGCTCCACACCTGGTATTCAGCATCTGGGTGCACGCGTCAGGGATTGACAAGGCTTCTGGTATCCATGAGGGTACCTGGCCACTAAACAACGTTCTCCACTGAGACCATTAAGTTTGATTCCTAGTCAAGGGACATGGGATTTCAATAGGAACTGCTGGACCATTTCCAGAAAAAGGCTCTTCTGGTGAGTGATTCACAATAAGTCTTCTCCAGGTTATAGGTAAGGCATTCTAGTGAACTGTTCTCCCTCTGCTTCCAACCCTTGCATGTATGCCCAAGAGCACAAATCTATGATACAATTAAGTTGAGTAAGGGCATCTCCCCTCAAACACTGTCTGCAATCATAGCACTTGTTTGATTAGCTCGTTTTTCTTGATTCTCCCTTTTTCAAAATCTGTTCATGTATAATGATTAAAGGAGCTCTATTGAGGCTGATCTTCTGCCAAGCACATCCCCCGCCCCCAATTCCTAGGCCTTGTGTGATACTGAGCTTTCTTATTATAGTTTACTCTGTAGGCTGTACTTCAATATCACCACTTATGCTATGTTGTTTGTCCCAGATCACGATATTTTGCTTAAATGACTCTGGTGGTAGAAAATTTACTAGCTTCTTATAATGTCTTTTCACTGTAATCTGAGAAATGCTCCCTTATGTTCAGCCACACTGAGGCCTCCCTAGACCTTTTACACACTGCTTCTAATCCTATCTTATTTGTGTTGTAGGCTGGTTGATTGGTTGATTAGTTGGTTGGTTGGGTGGTTGGTTGGTTTTGGAACCAATTGCACAACTTTGTGTTTATTATAGTTGAATTTCATCCATAAGATCCAGCTGTTCTTGCATCTAATAGGAGTATAATCAACCATCAAATAGGTGAGCATTTTTATTTCTCCTTACCCTGTGTTGTTTGCAAGTTTGTTCAACTTGAAGTCAACTTCTTTGTTTTGTTGTGGATAAAAATGCTGATCAGAGCAAGTCTGAGAATGGAGTTTAGGGCAGATCTGGTGTTCTTCAGCATTGCTGGGACTGGTGGGGACAAATGCTAATTACATACAGATGTCTACAATGAGAGTTGCAGAAATATGCTAATCAGGGTGAGGTGGAAGCACCTAGGACGTTGGGATTTCTGACCTCAGACTTTTGGAGGAAATTCTATTATTTCATAGAGGGTTGAAGTGAGGAATTATTCAAGATCAATAGCAATTAGACTCTACGAAGCATCTATTTGAAGGTTCCTAGAGCCACATTGACTTAACCCAAACCTAGCACTTCCCAGAGAGTATTTACAGGATGCTGACACAAATTCCTTGAAAAACAACAACAAAAAAGTCAGCAAAAAAGTTTAGAAAATGCTGGATTAGGCAAAGTGAAGCCGATTTTTTTTAATTGCTAGACTTCTTAAAGTTTTTAATACACAAATTTGCCAAGTAAGTTTTTTTTTTTTAAGATTTTATTTATTTATTTGAGAGAGAGTGAGAGAGCATGAGCAGGGGATGGGGAGAGGGAGAAGCAGGTTCCTCGCTGAGCAGGGAGCCCCATGCAGGGCTCGATCCCAGGACCCCCGGACCATGACCTGAGTGGAAGACAGACGCTTAACTGACTGAGCCACCCAGGTGCCCCGCCAAGTAAATTTCTTAACTGTGTTAATTAAGTAAAATTTCTTACATTTATTTGCTGAGAGGATCCACTTTTCTTTTTTTTGGAGTATGGTTTTTTTTGGAGCATGAAGGGTTATTGTTCACTTGGGAAATGCTAACTCATCAGGGTGACTGGGGCGAGGCAAAGAAGACATCAGCACTTGCACACCTGATAGTGAGTACCTCCCTAAACTGGGCCCCCTGGGCCCCCCACTGGTCTCATGCTCTCTGCATGCTTTTATGCTGTGGGCTGTGGTGCACGCTCACCAGGGAGAGGATCTGGGCTCAGGCAAAAAGCCACACCACCATGTTCTTGTGACAACAAGTAGGTAGCCAAACATTTCCTGGACAAAGGAATTCAAAATAAAAAGGAGAGGTGTTATCCTTAACTAGCAGCATCAGGAACAAACTACTATCAACAGCTGTTGCACACACACACACACACACGCATACACCAGGACACACACACACAATCACAGACAAACACAATCCAGATGCAGAAACACATACATAGACACGCACAGCATCTGGAATACCAAACTGCAGTTTGTTTTTTTTTAAATTTGAGAGAGAAAGAGCGAGTGAGAATGAGAGCACTAGTGGGGGGAAGGGCTGAGGGAGTGGGAGAAAGAGGCTCCCTGCTGAGCAGGGAGCCCAATGACAGGCTCGATCCCAGGACGCTGAGATCATGACCTGAGCTGAAGGCAGACACGTAACCAACGGAGCCAACCAGGCGCCCATCTGGAATACCAAACTGCACCCCGGTCTGGCGTGACATTGGTGACTCTTCCTAGCTAAACACTGCTTTACCTCAAGTCAGCTTGGCTCACCCCTCACAGGGGTCCTGAATCATGACAGGACTTGAGGAACTATTAGAACCCTGGTTTCCAGTTAGGAGACAGCTGCCTCCATCTATGGCACGTGCCCTTGGCTTCCACCTCCCCAACCATGGAAGGGGAATCTTCCACAAGGTATTGCTGTGGGACCAGGGCACCCTGTGTCTGGGAGAAGACCGCCCCTCTGCAGTTGTTTAGTCCTCATGCCTTTATATCCCCTATCCACTCTCTTTCCCTCCTCCACCTCCAGTGGAAATATCTCCTAGAGTTAACCTTCACGGCCTTAGCAAGGGGTAAAAATGACACTCCATGTCTACTCTACAAAGGTTGGGAAGTTCTCTGCTCACCAATCTTTCATCCCTCATTTCCTTTGATTGCCCCCCCCCCTCAAAACTCCTTTAGGTGAATTGACTTGTCTTTATAATTTCCAAGGATCCTATCACACATTTCCAAGTGGATGTTGTAAGTAGCAAGAGCGTCGAATGTGTGTGTCTACGTAATATATATTTTTTCCTGTTTGAAATGTAGAGATGATCAATGAGGAGATGTGCATTCTTGGAAAGTTGTAATTGGCTGTTTCTGTCCTATCCGAGTGTCACATTGTCAGGGCACCATGAAAGATTGCCCGATTCTCTATTTTAAGTACTGAATTGAAAGGAACTCTTTAAGGTGTCATGGGTAATTGAGAAAAAAACCTTGTTGATTTTCTGGGGATGGCTATTGGAGTATTCATTGCCATTCCTGATCCTATGGCATCACCAAATGGGGAGTATGCTCACTGTGAGTTCTCATATCCCACACTAACAGATTAAATAAAAACCTTGCATATAGTGAAACATACTCAATGGGATGCAATCATGAAGCCCAAAAGACTCAGCAGAAACAAACTCAAAAGATTCAGCAGAAATAAATTCAAGGAAGAAATCTTGGCTAGCCAAAGTGACTCTAGATGTGTTCCCAGAATAAAAATAATGGGAAACAAGAATTTTATTCAGTTAATTCTGTGGTAATAAAACAGCACTGGGATGAACATTTTGAGGCTTTGTTTTTGCTTTTTTAGGGTACCACAAATGAGCAATATCCAAGATGCTGGAGGGAAAGGGGATTGTGACCAAGACTGGGACTTTCTAAATAGACCTCATTAAACTGAGTTGAAAATGTCTCCCACAGATTCCTAGGGTGGGAATATGGGTTTGGGTGCAGTCCTTACTGGATTCAGCCCAATGAACTTCTTACTTGTACTTACAAGAAGTGGATGGACTTGACATTTGCCACTAGGTAATAGTACTGGTTCTGGTTCATTCTGGCCAATATCTTTGTTGGATGTTTAATAGAAATGGCTGGATTATAAATATTACTCAGTTAATTCTTCAAGTATTTAAAGTTAACTCACAACAAAAGACCTACGCTATTAGAACAGAAGATGACTTCTCTGGGGATCTAAATATTAGAACCATTTATACAGAGGAAACTGGATGATGGTAGAATCCGACAGCCTAGTCTATGATGTCCAAATATCTTCATCTTCATGGTATCAACTGGGAGATTTAGGGTTACTTCATGTTGTGAACATTTCATAAATTTTGTGTTACAAACAAAGATATTGCAAAAGCAAACAGATGTCACTGGGAAAACTTTTCAAAAGAGATCACTTACTTTCTTGGTTTCTGTAGAGGAAACTGCCACATGAGCTTTTCATCAAGAAAGACTCTTTTTTAATTGAAGAGTGATCCATTGATCATATCTAAGACAATGTATTTATTTTCTAAATTCAGATATTCTGACTAAAAATTGTTAGTTTAATTAAAAAATTTTCTTTACAGATTTTATTTATCCATTTGAAAGAGAGAGAGAGAGAACACATGGTGGGGCAGAGGTAGAGGGAGAGGCAGACTCCCCACTGAGCAGGGAGCCCAGCATGGGACTTGATCCCAGGACCCCAAGATCCCCAAAGGCAGATGCCTAACTGAATGAGCCCCAACTGCTAGCTTTGTATTAATGTGTTTATATAACTAAATATTTAAGATTTATGTAATACGGTATCTTTTGATTTTCAGAAATATCAATTAATGGCAATGATAACAAGTCTTTAATACATTCTTTGGTTAATGTACATGATTTATTTATTTTCAATAAACATTTTTAAGATATACATTCTTTAAACCTCATATAGCTTCTACTATATTTTATGTGCCATATTCTAGACTATAATTTTCATGCCCCCTTTCCCTATTTGTTTTTTTTTTTACCCTGTTCTTTGTGGTTTGTATATCTAAACTCTAAGAATATTATTAATATACAAAAGGTTAGAGTCTAAGACTTATCTAAAGTTTTTCAGGTCCCACAGAAAACAGATGGCACATTCACATTGGGTACTTTTCAGAGAGCCTAATAAAGAGACTCCTTGTGAAGATACAAGGAGAGTGTAGGGAAATTTCTAAAGATAGACCACCATCCTAGAGCAGATACCTTTTGGAATCCATTACTCCTCTTGACCTGAAGTGACAAGTGGGGCATGCAGTCATGGAATGTGGGAGAGAGAAAGTGTGCTCATGGGATGAGCCGTATTGTCAAGAGCTGCAGCAAGCCCATGCAACTCAGAAAACCAAGTGAATAAAGGCTAGTCTTCATTCTCCTTGCCCCTTCTAGTCACCAACTAGTGTTCCCCATTGGCAAATTCAGTGGTGAGCCAAAGTTGATTCAGTCCATAGAGGTCAGCCTCCCAGGTATTATCACAGGTTGGTGTGGGGTGGAGAGTTCTCTAGAAGCATAAAAGCAAAGGTATCTAGAACATCAGGGACGTAATGTTTTTTCTGGGACTTTGAACTTTTTGCTTCTAAATACCTAAGTAAACATTGTTTGAGATTGTTTAAAGAGAAGACAGTTCACTCATTCCTCCTAATCAGTAGTGCTTATCTATTTATGTGCATTGGAATCCCATGATGAGCTTTATCAAACCTCCACTCCAGACCTATTCAATCAGAACCTCTGGTTTAGATCCTAGACGTATCGAGTTTGGGTCTCTTAGGGCACTTCCGATATATATCTTAATTAAGAATCATTGATTTGGACCTCCTAACATGTTATACTAGGATTAAATCTGTCCATAACAGAGATCTGTTTATGGATGCCGTATTTTGGATATCTCCTCTTCCTTCCCATTTCCTGCCTATCACTCCTCCCCATCACAAAAAAGAAAAATAATAATTGCTTTTACTGTATTGTGTTTTGATATTTGAGGAACATTGTAGGAATTAGCCCTATGAAAAAGTGTTGGATTTACTGTAAAGATATTGTTGAAGAAATTGCTCATAAAAGCTTCTTTAAAACCCGTGTAAGAAATGCCTTTCTATCTTGAGTCCAGGAATAATCAGATTTTTCTTGGGCTTCTAATTCATTTTTGTTACACAAATCCTGTGAATCATAGTAATGATTACACATGATTTCTTGTTATTTTGTTATTGATTAAAAATTCTTAGGGGCGCCTGGGTGGCTCAGTTGGTTGAGCAACTGCCTTCGGCTCAGGTCATGATCCTGGAGTCCCTGGATCGAGCCCCGCATCAGGCTCCCTGCTCCGCGGGAAGCCTGCTTCTCCCTCTCCCACTCCCCCTGCTTGTGTTCCTTCTCTCACTGTCTCTCTCTCTGTCAAATAAATAAATAAAATCTTAAAAAAAAAAAAAGAGAATTCTTAGAATTCAATTGAGGCTCACTTTGGTTATACCAATCTACTATTTTCTTTTCTTTTTTTTTTTAAAAGATTTTATTTATTTATTTGACAGAGACAGCAAGAGAGGAAACACAAGCAAGGGGAGTGGGCCCAGGCACCCCAGCCAATCTACTATTTTCTGAACATCATCCCAACATTCTTTCCATTGAAATATAACCAAGTTTTATCTTTAGCAGGTATATTGTGTGTATATTTGAAATATGCCTTACATCTGATTAAACTTAATTAATTTAATTAAATCAATTAAAATATTGAAAGAAAGACTTTGAAAGAGGAGGCCTTTCTATTCTTTTTAAGGTTGGTTTGCATACACTAATCTTGAATTATCAAGAATGACTGAAGTGTTTTTCTTTGGGTTTCCCTGTTTACATTCTACTATGCTCTAAGAATAATAATTTTTTTTAAAAGATTTTATTTATTTATTTGAGAGAAAGAGAATGAGAGAGAGAGAGAGAGAGAGCATGGGGGGGGAGGGTCAGAGGGAGAAGCAGACTCCCTGCTGAGCAGGGAGCCCAATGGGGGACTCGATCCCGGGACTCCAGGATCATGACCTGAGCTGAAGGCAGTCGCTTAAACAACAGAGCCACCCAGGCGCCCCTAATAATAATATTCTTGATGTGTACACTTAGAATTTACAAAGCACCTTTCCATCTATTATTGCATTTGACCTCCATGACATTCTGAAATAGACAGGGTAGTTCATTATCTTAATAACACAAAAGAAATGTCATGTTAAAATGCATACAAAGAGTACTAGGAAATGTTAATTTTCTTATTTCCATGGTATAGACATGAAATTTCAATCCTTTCCACTCTACAAGCTTTCAATTAGACTTAATGACAAGGAGTAGAAAGCACTCTCTGTTTTCATGTTGTTCTATTTTTATTCTTGTCCCACACAATTTGGCTGTGTATTTTGACATAATGAATTATTAAAGAAGGAAAGACCAAGGCCCTCTTTGGTTGTGCATAGATTCATCACCAAAGCCTTTTCAAGGTAGGTAGAAATCATATTAATACATTCTGCACAATCTGCTATTGCCCAAGGCAAACCACTCTAAGAGATATTTGATGTGTCAAACTTTATGTGCTACATTTTGGACAAATGTTTCTGATTCAAAGGCCAAATCTCTTCTAAGTTGAAGTCACTCTAACTGCAATCCTAGAAATAAAATGTTGACCAGAAAAAGAATACACAAAATGTTTTATAATCTATGCAACTGAACTATTGATCCAAGAGCCTTGGGGCTAATGCATTGTGCATTAGTAGAATAGGTAATAAATCAGAAGGAGAGAGTTAGTTAATTTTCAGTGAGTTTATTTCTTGGCAGACAAGCTGCTGATAGTAATCTTTGCAGGTGACCTCCTTCATGCTTGCCTTCTGCCTCTCCGCATTAGACAAGTCCAAGTCAGCACATGGCCTTGGTCAAAGTGACTAAATGAGCTCTTGTTTATTGGTAATGATCCATTATACTTATGACATCCTTTGGCTGGTGCTGAATGCTCATTTGCAGGTGTCATGGAATTTTGATCACTGTTATCTCAATGGGGCTGATTAACTCACCTTGTAAGAAGAGGAAGCTAAGAAGAATCCAATTAGAAGCACAATAAGACATCAACTGTTCAGATTAAGATAGAAAAGTCAGGCTGAATTAGTAAAGATGTCAATTATAAATGTATTGAAAGAGAAATTTACTGTTATAGGAGAATGGAATCTATTTGTCCCTTTAACCAAAGAGCGATTCCACTAAATATGTTTTTAAAAATTGTTTAAAAATTACAATCAACACTATTGTTAGAATATACATGGATGCTCTCAAAATATTTGAAAATAGGTTGAACTCCTTTAAGAATTTGGATATATTTCCTTTGTCATGTTTTGCATTATTTATTTGCTTGCACATTTTTTTTTTTAAAAAAACAGATAGTCCAAAAGTGAACTGAACTTAGAGCCCAACTACTCAGAGTGGCCAGTGGCCAGTAGCATCCATCTCCTCTGGGAGCTTGTTAGAAATTGTGACTCTTGGGGCGCCTGAGTGGCTCAGTCGTTAAGCGTCTGCCTTCGGCTCAGGTCATGGTCCCAGAGTCCTGGGATCAAGCCCCGCATCGGGCTCCCTACTCAGTGGGAAGCCTGCTTCTCCCTCTCCCACTCCCTCTGCTTGTGTTCCCTCTCTCGCTGTGTCTCTCTCTGTCAAATAAATAAATAAAATCTTTAAAAAAAAAAAAAAAAGAAATTGTGACTCTTGAGCTTCACACTACATTACTGTATCATTCTTTTTTTCTTTCTCTCCTTTTGATTTTCTATTTTTCAGGTTGCATAATCTTTATTGACCTATCTTCAATTTCTCTCATTATTTCTCCTGTCATCTGCTGTCTATTTAAGACTCTCAGGAATGATAATCTGATGGGGATTATGATGGGCAAATGTTCTCAGACTTATCTCAAAGCTCTACTTGCATAACATTTTACCTGAGTTTAAGGAAACATCCACTGGCTGTATCGAACTTTAATATTCTAGAAATGTACATGAAGCAGATTTCCATATGCTCCCAGTCTTCTTTCAAGGATATGGCCTCTCCTATACCTCGTAGATAGAGTCTGGAAAGGAATACACTCCTAGTCCCTTACAGCATTAAGAAGCAAGGAGAAAGATGTTTCAGAGTGAATGAGTCATGTGATGCCTGCCATTGTTTGTACCCTAACCGTCTATAGTAAGACCACAGATCTTGGTTTCACTTAGGCACAAAGTGTGCCATATGCAAATTCTTTCCTTAATACAGTTATGCATGTCTGGTGAGCACAGATTGGCAATTTGTTTTGTTGAATCTTGAAAAAAAAAGGGCTCTTTTTACAGAAAACATGCAGAGTGTCTGAAACACTCCTTTCCACTCTTATTTATATGCAAATAAATAGCTAAAATTATACTTAAAAGATGAAAGTGAGAAGTGTTAATCATGGAGGCATGAAACTCAGGTTTGTTTTTGTTTTTGTTTTTTTAAAGATTTTATTTATTCATTTGACAGAGAGAGACACAGCGAGAGAGGGAACACAAGCAGGGGGAGAGGGAGAGGGAGAAGCAGGCTTCCCGCGGAGCAGGGAGCCGGATGCGGGGCTCGATCCCAGGACCCTGGGATCACGACCCGAGCCGAAGGCAGACGCTCAATGACTGAGCCACCCAGGTGCCCCGAAACTCAGGTTTTAACATGCAGGGAGTTAGGATATGCTGATTGTGGGAAGTCTGGTCCAGGAAGACTCAACAAGGCTATCAAGCAGATATAATGAAAGTGCAAACCCAATTGCAGTGAGCAATACAATTTGTTCAAGGTAGAATGCTCAGGATTTTTACTCCCCATAACTTTAGATCATGATGATTTCTCTTAACACCAGTACCACCCCCTACCATGTTGAATGTTCGTGGTTACTATGATGTCTCCTTTTGTCCTATCAGGATTGAAGAACATGTGATTTTCATCATTTTCATATTTTTAAGTAGGAAGCTTTTGAAGTGTATGCTTTCCCTCAATTGACAAAAGAGTGCCATGTGAGGATTGACTAAATTATTCATCTTTGGATCTCTAGTGCCTTGCAAAGGAGGAAAGAATGAGTAAACCAAATAAATGTAATAATCCAGGTTGTTATTATGTGCATGACCTTTATACTAAATATATGATGGGGATGACTTCAGTGGCTTTGCTCTCCACCTAATGCAAAATGGACTCAGCCAATGATGATTAAAAATAACACTAACACTTATAGAGTAGTTATCTCAGCTTTATTTATAATAATTGAAAAGTAAAAATGACCTACACTGGTGTCCCCAAACAGGAAGTTCTTAAGCTAAATTATATCACAACAATGTTATGGAGTGCATCCTTAAACAACAATGATATAGAAGATCATGTAATAATGTGAAAAGATGTTCAAAATATATGCTGTTGGGTCAAAAAGGGTTAGGATACATCATATCCCTATTTAGATGATTATAAACAGATAAGAGACAAGGAAAGAACATGGAACTAATAGGAGAAATGCCAAAATGCTCACTTACCTCTCTGGGTTGGGATTATGAAGGAATTATGGATTTGCTTTTCGGTTTATAATTACCTGTTGTCTGAAATCTCTAAGTAGACATGTTTCTTTTTAAAGAAAAGACTAAAGTTACGTTAAAAAAATTAGAGCCAGCCAAGCACATACCCATGAGAACATATGCTGGTTTTTTTATTCAAGGTATTTCTAATTCCTATGATGACCCAGCAAGGTAGACATTAGTGTCTTAACTTTACAGGTGAGGAAAAGGGCCCCTGAGAAGCTTCGTGATTGTCTCAGAACAGGTAGCTGGTGAGTGCTGGTGCTATCTCCTCCATGACACCCTGTTGGCAGTTTCTGTGTGCGTTTTCAATGGCTTTCCTCTTCCTTTTTCATTTACTGATGAGTTCATGATCTCCTTCCCTCTGAGTTTCTTATTTTTTTAAAAAGATTATTTATTTATTTGAGAGAGAGCGAGAGAGGGAGGGAGAGAGAGTGGAGGGGGAAAGGCAGAGGGAGAGGGAGAAGCAGACTCCCAGCTGAGTAGGGAGCCCGATGTGGGACTCCATCCCAGGATGCTGGGATCATGACCTGAGCTGAAGGCAGAGGCTTAACCGACTGAGCCACCCAGCACCCCTCCCTCCCCTCCACCCCCCGCCCCGGCTTTCAAAGCAATTTTCTGTTTACTCTCTCGCCAGCTCCCTCACTCAGCAAATGTTCATTGAACACTTGATAATCTATGCATGCAAGAGATAGAGTTATGTGCAGATGATGTAGAGATAAATCTGACATAAGTCCAATCCTCAGTGGGTTCACACTGCACTGCACAGCACAGATTAATCGTTTTCCAGCTCTCCGTTGCCAAGTGCTCAGGGACAGACGGAGGCTTTGACAGCAAGGGAAGGGGCTCCACGAGTGTCATGAAGTAGGGATCAGATGACTTAGTTTATTAGAATCGTGCCTAAAACAGAAAGGAGCTTGTACTGGGGTCATCCGAGGCCAGACCAGGGACGACAGGGATCTATGTATGCACCTGAGAGGCCATGCTTTTGCCGCTGCGGCATGGTTGAATTCTTCGCTTTAATAGCATTGTGATATTTTGGATGTTACTGTAGTTTTGGGGTGTGGTCCGCCCGCAGATTTTTGCCTTTTTTGGGGAGGAAGGGCTGTTTTCACCATGTTTAGTCTCACCAAATTAAAGAGAATTAAATGTGTGGACAGAAAGGATCCCGGAAGGGAATTTGTGAATTCTTACTCTTAGAAATAAATACTTCGTATTAGAAAGTTAGTTAAAAACAACAAAAAAGAGAATTCTTTTAATTTTAAACAACCATGATTATTTCTTGAAGCCTGAAACACATACTTAATCCTTTAAAATCTTATGAGATATAATAGTGTGTTTTAGATTTAATTAAAAGTAAGCAGTGATGTTCCTTTTTGATAATGTTACAGTTTATATTTCCCCACAATCATCGCCTCTTTCCAGTCTTTAATCTTCTGATCGGGCTTATTAAATGAATCCCGGATATGTCCACTCTATTTTTCACAGTTCGAGCTGATTTCTTAGAAATGGTTGGCAAATGCTACTGTCTTGTTTGTTTTTTCTGTGAAACCCAGCTTGAGAAAAATACAGATCTTGCTCTGAAAGTGGCTCATATGGCCTCAGCACCTGTACAATCACTCAATAATTTCTGCCCTCGTGTTGATTTTATTAAAAGTTTTTAATAAATATTATTAGATGTGTTTCCCGGTTGATGTGAAAAATAACACGTGAAGAATTGCTAATGTTCAATCCATACGTATTGATTAAGGCCTCAGACATGTCAAGCTTTCAACTTAAGAAGTCCATGTTGGCTGCAAAAGTTGAGGAAAATCCCATATATTTAGAGCTAAGAGTATTTTATAATTTTTTTCAGGATAACATATTCTCGGAAACTGGCAAAACCCCACACCAAGCAGCATTTGGTGCTTTTTTTTTTTTTTTTTTTAAAGATTTTATTTATTTATTTGAGAGAGAGAGAGAGAGCACATGAGAGGGGGGAGGGTCAGAGGGAGAAGCAGACTCCCTGCTGAGCAGGGAGCCTGATGTGGGACTTGATCCTGGGACTCCAGGATCATGACCTGAGCCGAAGGCAGTCGCCTAACCAACTGAGCCACCCAGGCGCCCCCAGCATTTGGTGCTTTAAAAAGCTCTAACATATTTTGCTTATTTTCATCATTTTTTTTTATTTGTTTGTTTGTAGAAAAATTTAAAAATGTGCCTTTTCTGGAAACTCGAGGGGAGTTTACCAGTTATCGTCCTAACCACAGAAAATGGCCATTTTCCTTCATGCGGTGTTTGTAGGCTATAGACAGTTCTCTGAATTGATATCCCTCAAACATGTTACGTTTGACAGAAGCCAAAAGAATGCACTTTGGAAGTAATATCAGAGGAACTGGGCGCTGACATCTGGGATGCCTGAGACTGCCTCTGTGACGGCCATGCTGAAGAGGGGCAAATGGTGGTACGGAGTGCGGGCGCTGTCCTCGCAGCCGGTTCAGGCCTGCTTCTGCAACTATTGGCTGTGTGCTTTGGGACAAATCTCTTAGCTTCTCTAAGACCCAGATTTCCAGTCAGGAAAAAGGAGAGTACAACACTGTGTCGCTGGGAGTGTGAGGAAGGAGTAAGAGACATGCCATATAGGATGCCTGTGGCCCAGAGCCAGGCACGTTGCCAGCAGCCTTAATCAGAGTCAGCAAATATTGTTTTATGAGGGGAAGTGTGCAG
This sequence comes from Phoca vitulina, assembly GCF_004348235.1. Lineage (NCBI taxonomy): Eukaryota > Metazoa > Chordata > Mammalia > Carnivora > Phocidae > Phoca > Phoca vitulina. The sequence continues at coordinate 12,685,732 of NW_022589768.1, read as the reverse complement.
TCATTCTGCTGCTTCATCTTGTTTCGTCCTGAATCTGTCCCCTACTAGTTGTCTGGCTGGGAACCTGTTGCTTCACATTATTGATCTTCAGTTTCTTATTGGGAAGATGCAGTTACCTAAAGCCTGAGCTGCTTAGCTCTGTCTCTATGTTTACCTGCAAGATTCTGCCAAATCTCAGTGAAAAGGGACTTTCTAGAGAGAAGTGCACTTATCAAGAGTCTGAGAGCTAAAGCAGATAGGCAAATGGGCTTCCCTCCCTGATCCTGCTGAAGCCCTCTAGCCACGAGGAGTGTGATGGCCTGACAGTTGACAGCTTGTGATTCTCAGGGTGGCCCCAGCCAGTGACCCGGCCCCTGACCGAGCTAGTCAGGGCTGCAGCTGAGGGGCAGACCCCTCTTGGGTGGCCCTCGGCCAATGAGTAAGCAAGCCACTGGGTGAAGGGTTGGCCATTTCTTCCCCACACGGAACACTCCTGGTGGGCTTTCTTTACTTGGGGATGCCCATCTGCCATGCTGTTATCTATGACCTCTCCCACCTCTCCATCCTGTGTCTGCCCCTTTTCCTTTCACTGCTGTTGTTCCCTAATAAACCTTTCTCACACCTAACCATCTTCAGGTCGGTGCCTGGAGAACCCCACCTGAGACAGGGACCAAGAGTGAAAACTCAAGAGGCTCCAAAACAGTCATCAGGATTGAACAGGTTGCTGAGAATCAGATCAGACAAAGAGGGTCAAGCTAGCCTGAAGGGGAGTGGCTCCGCACCGAGGACCAGTTAAGGCTATGTATGAGGGGTGCAGGGAGGGGGGAAGGGGGAGAAAAGCCTCAGAGGGATTCCCCAGTGTGGGTCCTTATAGGGAACATCAAATCTCCTAACAGTACAAGTGCTCTGCAGACTGCAAAGCGTCATCCAAATGTAGCCAATTTTTGGTCTGTGCAGCAATGCATTGTTTTGCACCCTAGAGCTTCAGGGCACCTTCCTAACAAAGTTTTGGGGAGGTTGGCACTGTTTGCAGTCTTCCCTCTATTGGCAAAGTAGATACATTTTTCAAAAGAAATCCCGGAACGTTTATTCTCCGCTTCACCAAACGTCATGGGCAAAAGATGCCTGAGGGGCAGGACCCCGGTTGGGCCCGCTCCCATTTCTCGAATCCTTTAGGGGGCGCTCTACCATCTGGTATGATTGCTCACATCCTGGTAATCAGCATTTGGGGTCAGAACTGGAATACCCGCGTGGGGTGCGGGGGCGCACCACCCCACACTTATCCCCTTCTCTGGACAAAGACCTTTTGTCCGTATAAGCCAAATGATCCATGCCTCGCCAGTCGTACAAACTTTACGACTAAGAGTTAATGCAACAGCAATAAAATCCAAAATATATGGAAGGAACACAAGGTCTTTGAGGCATGTGGAGTTCAGGGTTTTTCTCTGGGCTGCCCGTTCGAAGATTCTCACCTTAAGGAAAAACACGCTTACTTCGAATGTTTCAGTGACCTGAATTTATGCAACAGAAGATAGGAATACAGAATTGTTAGAATTTGCCCTCAGTGATTCCGCCCCCCCCCCCCCCCCCCCCCCGTATTGGACCTTTATGAGGAAGCTTATTGAAAAATAGATACATCATTAATTTTAAATGAAGAACGGAACAGATTTATGGCCATCTCATTCGGCTGGAACTTCACCGGGCATTTGGTAAAAGGTGTAGGAGAGAAAAATGCACTGCTATTTATATTCATTGCTTTGGAGCTCTTAGGACGGAGGCATTCCGTTTTAGCTACATAACTATCTTGGTTCCACGACATCTGCAAGATATATATCTGCACTTTTCTTTTTCTTTTTAGTCAGGAGCCCCCTTTCGTGACCAGTTTTTATGGAACTTTTCCATTTAAATGTGTAGCAGGACAAATTAGCTATAAAGCTGTGCCACACCCTGATGTGTTTTCCCTTGTAAAACACTTTCCACTGAGGACCTAAAACATGCAGAAATGTTCAAGTCATTGGCAAAGCAAATCTGTCTTTCCAATCTTGGGACGTGTGAGAACTGGTGAAAAGGTTTTTAAAAAATGTTTGCTAGTTAAGAACACAAGAGTTGTGAACTTTGCTTCTCTTATCAGTTATTTGGTATGTTACCTTTAGAAGCCTGATTAGGTTTAAAGATGTTTATGATAGTGTAGGTTTCCCAGTTGAATTTACTTTTCATTAGATTTCATGTTCGTTACAGCTAAAGCTTTAGTCCTATTCTGAGGATCAAATTGAATTGTAGAATGCACCCTGGGTCTTTTAACTTCACTTAGTAAATAACTCTGAATTTTGACCTTTTCTCTTCAGTGTTAAATAAGGGTATACCTTATGAGTAACAGAAGAAAGTTTAAAAAGAAGAAAAAAGAATGAATGCAATTTTTACCAATTGGCCTAATCAGCTTGCTTCTTTGGCTACTGCTGTCAAAAGTTTCTTTTCTGATGCACTTTTAGAATTTTTGTCAATTTCAGTTGTACCTGTTTTATTTGCGAGTGACAAAGCACAGGGGAGGGTTTCTGTAAGGGGCGGAGCCTAGAATCTAGTTCTCTTACTGACACTGAGTTCTGTGAGCTAGGCTCGTCAATGAACCTCACGCACAGTCTCCTTATGTTTGGATGGAAGGCCTAAAACTGGATTGGCTGAAACGATGTCTCTTGCTCTAATATTTTGTAATTCTCTACTTTTCCCTGTGTTTGCTATTTCTTAATTTTGTACATTTACACACACAGATAAAAATTGTACATGAAACAGAAGCTGGAGGTGTCTGAAGTAAAGCAGAAAAGGAGTCTGAGATTATATTATGCTAACTCCTTGCCACGGGGGGGGGGCGGGTCACCTGTGTCCCTGGGGAGACCCAAGAGCTCCTAACACTCGCTGACCTTTGAAAATAACTTTCACAACATCAAATCCTGAGAGGTCTTGCGTGTTTCATAATCCCTTCAAAGGTAGTAGAAGCAGAATCTCTCTTTTATTACTTTGTGCCTTGAATCCGAGAGATTTGCAGAGTATGAATTTTTGACAGCAAAATTATTCTCTTTTCCTAATAGGCTTTTTACTTGACTTGGCTTTGTACTTGTAAGCAGAGATGCACTTGGATTAGTTGGGTCATTTGGAAAAGAACATCTGACAGATGTACACTCTATGATTCAGATATTGTTATTCCTGAAGGCATACACTTTTTTTCATCTTCAGCGAGTTTGACAGTTAAATCTAAACACATTTTCATTGATTGCGGTGTTTGTTATATTTCCAGATACCTTAAGAGCCCCAACGATGTCTGTTTCATGAAGAATGAGTGTCTTTTTTTCTTCAGCAGGTACACATAGGCCACTACTGCTCTCCCCCAGGGAGTTCCTATACGGTTGGATCGATGTTGTGTGCTCAATGGTTCTTCTCTTGCTCACTCTTGAAGACAATTGCTAGAAAAGGCAGCCCGTAGTTGGCTTAGCTCTTGCAAACTAAAAAAGAACTGGATGTTTCTAGTTTCCCAAGTAAAACATTCAGTTCTCCATGAAGATTAAAATTTGTTTTGCTTTTGATATCAAGAATATGTTCCTGTTCCTCTTCTACTTAGGGATTATATCGATCTAGTACCATTTATAATTTTCCAGTTGCATGGGGTCATGATATGATTTATAGAAGTGACATAAACATGTATTATGGAAATAGCACAAATACCAAAGACAGCCACCCACTGTGAACTCAGCCACTGCTGCCCTCCCAACATTCCTGAAGAAATGAAGCGAAGGAGTGCATATGGATTTGGAGGACAGTGTCTGGCAAGTAATACACACAACAAATGAAATGGTTATTTTGGCGTGGAGAAACATCTAGTTGACTACTCTGCCTGAATCATAGTAACCATTTTAAATAGTATTTTATAATCTGACTTAAAAACGTTTGTAAGTGGAGGAGAAAAGTTGAACAAAATATATTGCTCTGGAAATTCCCCTCTTTATTCTGTGAATTATACACATTTATGACCAACTGCTGAAGGACATTGGCACAGATCGGTGGAAATGCCTCCTTATTTTCCCTGTCCTTGGTGTTAAGAAAAGTTTTAAACTATTTCCTTCTTATTTTAAAGGCATCTGAAAGGCAAGTAGTGTAAATTAACTCATTAACACTTGTGCTTTGTAAATGCTTATTACCAATGGAATTATGGCTTACCACATGGACACTGAAGTGAGACAAACATAACATCTAAATCTAGTAGCAGGGGTCAGAGTCTCTTATGGATGGATGTCTCTGGGGGAACTTTTTCATACTAAATAGAAAGGGATCTCAGTTTAAGAATTAAAAAAAAAAAAAAATCAGGGTACTTTCTTAGAGCTAACGTGGATCAGATATCACCAGAATCAGTGGCTCTTTAGCTATTCCAAAATGCAAGTCACACACTTTCATCTTTAGAGAATTGGCAAATTTTTAGAAAAGCTGAGTTGAAATCTTTATGGATCAACTTTTTCAGATTTACAAAGTTTCAGCCAATTATAAAAACTCAAAGGATTATGCAATAACCCCTCCCCTGAAAACATTCCTAGAATATCGTCTGTCAAATGTCACTTGGTAATAGTGTGTTTAATGCAGGCAGAGGATTTAAGTGGCTGCCTTAGCCACTCATCAACTAAGGATTAAAGATGCTACAGGGCTGGGTCTCAGTGAGGCTGGGGTAGGACGAAGGCAGCTTTTATGAAGTGTACCAAGCAAATATGAAAATAAAGACATTTTTAAGTTATCCTAGTCCTGATAGAAACTAAGAACCTGGGGCCAGAGGTGGCTAATGCCCAGTGGTGTGCTGTTCAGTGCTAAACCGCTGGTTCTCAAAGGGGTTAGTAAGAAGACCCTGATTTACAGAGCTTGCCAGTTTCTGTAAATAATCCACCATGGTTGATTTCAAGCTAGCAGTATGAAATCACTGAAACACATAGGTGGCTAGAAATACTAAGAATCGGCTCTTGCAAACTGGAATAAGCACGTTACAACACACCATTGGCTCTTTCAGTAATACTGGCCCACCTATGCCTTAATCCTTGTTGGCTTATCATAAAACAGAAACATTAGTGATTAATCGTTTCTTTTAAAACTTCGATTTTCTTTTTTAGCAGGGACATAGGAATAAATTTGAACTGCTTAGATCAGAAGTGGCGTGTTGTATAATGTGGGGAGTGTCATTCATACCATAGTCTAGAGTGCCCCTGGAGTTGTGCAAGATAAGCTAGAGCTTTGCACAGCCATATTTGGTGGCCCCGTTACAGCTCCATCTGCTTAACTTCACTTCCTCCCACACTCAGCAACTCGTGATGCCTTACATCATATCTACTGCTCTGGGAGAAGCAGCTCTCCCGGTCCATTCTCCTGCTCGAATCTAAACTTGACCCGCCTCTGGGCTTGGGTATCCCCGGTTCTCCTCTCAGGCAGTGTGAGCAAGACTGGAGGGGAATTAGGAGAAAAGTCAAGGGAGCACTCTGACAGCTGAGTTCAGAAGCTGTGTGCAAAGATGTTTCGGGACACAGCCTGGGAGGGCGGGATGAGGAATCTGAGTGCCCACAGCCCTGTCACCGGTCCAGGAACACTGAGGCACAGTGTCCATTATCTGGGGGAGGAAAAAAAGAATAAATCAGCACTTCTACATGCAGCTAAATTACCCTTAAAAGACCTCACAACTCAGTTGGCCTCTCCAGCTGAGTCATGGCTTCCTGAGCAGCCAGGGGGCCTGATGAACACTATGTGGGTGGCTCTGCATGGGGCAGTAACCCAGTGCTAATCCCAATGCCATGGACGTGAGCTTTTGAAAAAGAACAACAAGCCTGGTTGATTGATGGTGTTATTTTGGCCTTTCTCGGGGAGAAACTCACTTTGGGAGCATAGGGAAACAGACTCTCCTCATGGTGCTCTGGGCTTGCAAACCCAGGGAGGATTCCCGAGGGCAGAATGGTGTGTGCCCAGTCGTCTGCACAAGGAAGGGACGCACCCTCTGGCAGACTGGGACTCAGGGGTCCTGGCAACAAGTGGGGCCAGACTATGAGGAGGGCACAGATCTAAGATTTGTCCATGTCTGTGTGTACAGCACTGAGGGCCCTCCCCCTCTCTCCCACACACATACTTACACATGTTCATCACTCCTTCCAAGGATGAGAGGCCACAAGTAAATAAAAATGGAGGTGTTAGCACACATCATGGCTACCATGATCCTCTCTGCCAAAAACAACCAATAAAGCGGTCATTATAATTTTGCTGTGAAATGATAGATCCTTCAAACAGAATGCCAATCCATAAAGATCTGTAGAATATGTGCACAATATATATTATAAAGAAGCTATTGGTTGCAAGTAATAGAAGATCTAATTTGAGGCAGCTTAAGAGAAAAAGTGAAGGCACAGTGGGGGGCTCCATGGGGGAAAGAAGTTACTGGAAGGTCATTAGGCCATTTCAATAGTAACCAAGAGCAGAGAGGCTGCCAGGCCTATGGACTGGAGTCAGGGCTGGATCTCAGGAGGTAGGTTGGGGTTGGGGGGCTACGGGTTTTTGTGACTTTTCTCCACAGTGCCGGGCCATGCCTCTCTAGGTGCAGTGGAGGCCTCTGCACATAGATCCGCAGGACAGAAAAGAATGGCCAAGAGTTCCCGAATTTTCCATGTTCCAGTCCAGGTACAAAAGAGGTCTTTCCATCTTCGTCTACAAAATTCCCAGGGGAGAAGCAGAAGTGTCCCAGTGTGGTCAGGTGCCACCCTTGATTGGGCAATTGTAGGAAGGGCTCAGGGTCTAGGGAAGGATTCTGATTCACCCACCTGAGGTCTCTACAGCCTGAAAAAGTGAGTTATATCCTGCCTCCTCCTGGAATCCCTCTTCATCCATGACAACACACACTGGAGTAGAAAGGTCAGGGGTTTTGAGCCAGGCCAATCTGCATGTAGATCTCACTCTCTACTTACTAGTTGTTTAACTCTGGACAAATAACTTAAACTCTCCAAAATTCAAATTTTTCATTATTGAAAAAAATTCATGTTTTCTGGAATAATGGTTCTCAGAGTGAGTCCCTCAGCATCAGCCACACTTAGAATTTTTTTTTTTTTTTAAAGATTTTATTTATATGTCAGAGAGAGAGAGAGTACAAGCAGGGGGAGCGACAGGCAGAGGGAGAGGGAGAAGCAGGCCTTCCGCGGAGCAGGGAGCCCGATGCGGGGCTCGATCCCAGGACCCCGGGATCATGACCTGAGCCGAAGGCAGCCGCTCAACTGACTGAGCCACCCAGGCGCCCCCACACTTAGAATTTGTTAGAAATGCAGATACTCACTCTTCCCCAGATTGCATCAGAAATTCTGGGGGTGGGGCCCGGTGATCCCTGTTTGGACGAACCCACCCCCAGGAGCATGCTACCATTTGAGAACTTTGCTCTAGAGCACTGGAGGGATCCTCCAAGGGCCCTCAACAGTGGACCACGAAGTCCTGGCTGAGGGCCCATCAGGCCTGCTCCCCGGCCCCCAGTGACACCCTCCCCAAGGCAGTCTCTGCAAAGCACACTGAGGGGGAGAGTCTGAAGAACGTCTAGAGTCCGAAGTTCTTGGGATTCTCAGGAGTCTGCTATAGTTTTCCTGAGGAGAAGTGGGCTTTCTCCACCCCAAGTCAAGTGACGATTAAAAAGTAGAGGTATTTGAAAGACTAGGGAATGAGGTACCTCCTGGCCAGGTGCTTGGTTACCTGCAGAAGACTGTAGGCCCACCTGACGCTAACACGGGTCCAGGAAATTCTTGGGAAAACATCTCTTTCCTTCCACAGCAACTAGGCCCTGAAGAGGCAGGGGATGCTGAGGGAAATGACAGACCACATCTCTTCCGAGAAGGAGAGGCAAACCCCAGAGGTGGGGAGGGTAGGAGACAGCTATGTCACACAGGACAGGATGAGGCCTCACCTCCTGGGATGACGCCATACTGAAAACTGCAGGTGAGAGGAAGCTCTGTGATCTGACCCATATGGCATCGCGGCTTTACCAAGAGTTACAGAAGAGCGGGATTGAAGGCAATCGCTGGAAGAGATAAATGAGAGTGTTTGAGATGCTGTTTGGAAAATACGTAAACATCATGGATGCTTCATAAGTAGCTGCCGCTTGCTGAGTGCCTGGAGGAGCCCGACTCATAGTTGAGCAACTAAAAAAAAAAAATGATGTCATTAATTTTTATGTGAGGAGGTTATTATAATTCCTCTGGTACAGAGAAGGAAACTGAGGCCCGGAGGAGGTTCGTTAAGTTGCCAAAAGCCACACGGTGAGTCGGCAGGGTCACGCTGAGCTGGGGCCCCCAGGCTTTCCTGTCTCACCCTGAAGCCACGTTGCAAGGGCTGCGTCTTCGTGGCGGCTATTTTAATAATACGCTAATCCCTAAATTGGGAATATTACTCATTTCCTCCTGGGATGGAATCCCTGAGCCTTCCAGATGGCCGTTCTGGGACAGAGAGACTATCTCTCCGTGCTTCAGGAGTCCCCCCGCGGGGGGTCCTGGCCAGCCCCAGGCACAGAGCTACTGTTTCTAGAACCAAGAGGCTGCTTTGCTAAGCGGGGTTTACCTGACCCTGTTTGCTACTTAACATTCAAGGCAAAGACAAAGAGTCATTGTGAACTTTTTCAACTCGGGCAAAGCTCTAAGAAGCCTGGGGAAGACCTTTGTGAATTGCGAGGGGCCAGGAGTCCCTGGGCTCCCCTCACAGTGCCTGTGACAGTGGATCTCTGGGGGTGGGGAGCTCGGATTACCCCCGCCCCCCCGCCAGCCCTGCAGGTGAAGTTAGAGACGCTTCTTTCCTCTGTTGCTTCCTTGCACACATACCTGTTTATGAGCATGAATCACAGATTTCCAAATAACACGTAGGACTGTTTTTTTTTTGTTTGTTTGTTTGTTTTTTTTAACACCCACTGCATAGCCCAGCCCCTCCAGTCTCCCTTCCAGCTACCTGTCAGGTGGAATCTGAGCAGCCCAGTGGAGAGGCAGGGGTGGTGAGCCATCAGGTCAGTCTCCGGGAGCTTCGAAACTCCCAGCAATTTGTAGCGCAATTACCGGCCGAACTTGTTCTAGATCCTGGCCGGAGCCCTCCCGAAGGGTGTGGTGGGAGAGCCCAGCGATATGCCGTGGGTGAGAGCCTTGCAGTGGATTACTGGGCTGAGGCTCAGGTCCAGGAAAACTGAAGGGGCTGGAGAATGTACCAGAAAGGCTTACAACTCAAGACCGGGCTCGGGGTCACTCTTGCCCCCTTTTCAGCTTCTAGAAATGCATGGCTAATGGAATTAACTCCATCAAGACTAGGAGATTCACAGGCTGACTGCCTTGCAAAATAGCCAGAGAGCTTCTTGTCCGGGGTAGAGGCGCACCAGTCACATTGACACAGAGACTCAGCCCTTGAGGAGTCGATGGCCCTCTTAAGCCCCTGCTCTCCCTGTCCAGAAAGCTGTGTCACCTCCTGGGACTGTGTCCTGACCGTAGAGGTACGCTGCCCGACCCGGAGGAGGGAGGAACGAAGTCTGGAGGCACAATAGAGCTCCGGGTCCCCCCCATCTTAAAGTCACTAATACAATGTGAATGAGTGCTCACACTTCATCCTCGTAATTGCGTGTTGACTGTAAATAAAGTGCTGTCTTAGGTATTATTTCATTTAATATTTACATTTAATATTTATAGCTAACCTGGGTGTGGGTTTGTAAGCATCATTTGACAAAAGAGCAAAGGGAAAACATCCAAGCATTTGGACCAGCACAGTTATGAATGACATAAAAATCATCATTGAGGGCTTTATCCAATATGTTTATCAATAGCCCCTATACAATCTTTCAGGTCAGATTTTTTTTTTTTTTTACTAAGCTTTTAACTTGAATTTTAGTACAGTTAAAATACAGTGTTCTATGAGTTTCAAGTGTACAGACTAGTGATTCAACAATTCTCTACATTACTCAGTGTTCAAGGTAGTGTATTCTTCATCCCCTTCCTCTATTTCACCCATCCCCCCACCCACCTCCCTTCTCATAACCAGCAGTTTGCTCTCTATAGTTAAGAGTCTGTTTTTTGGTTTGTCTCTCTTTCCTTTGTTTTGTTTGTTTCTTTCCTTTGTTTTGTTTCTTAAATCCCACATAAGAGTGAAATCAGGTGGTATTTGCATTTCTTTGACTGACTTATTTCACTTAGCATTATACTCTCTAGCTCCATCCATGTTGTTGCAAATGGCAAGATTTCATTCCTTTCTTTGGCTGAGTAATATTCCATTGTGTGTATATACCACATCTTCTTTATCCATTTATCAGTCGGTGGACACTTGGGCTGCTTCCGTATCTTGGCTATTGTAGATAATGCTGCTATAAACACAGGGGTGCACGTACCGCTTCGAATCACTATTTTTGTATCCTTTGGATAAATACTTAGTAGTGCAGTTGCTGGGTTGTGGGGTAGCTCTATTTTTCAACTTTTTGAGGAACCTCCACACTGTTTTCCACAGAGGCTGCACCAGTTTGCATTCCCACCAACAATGCACGAAGTTTCTTTTTTCTCCACATCCTCACCAACACCTGTTGTCACTTGTGTTTTTGATTTTAACCATTCTGACAGGTGTGAGGTGGTATCTCATTGTAGCTTTGATATGCATTTCCCTGATGATGAGTGATGTTGAGCATCTTTTCATATGCCTGTTGGCCATCTGGATGTCTTCTCCGGTCAGATCTTTTAAGAATTTACGCTCAGAGAAAAAAACATGACAATAAAGCATTTTTCCTTGCAAGTCAGAGTCCATCAGTGGTCATGCAGCTCATCATGTTCCCCTTTCCCGCTAGGCTGCTAGGAAGACCAGAACCACAATCAGTGGGTGGTTATTGCAAATAATTAGCACCCGTGCTGAACATCTTTGCTTTCTCCTTTCTTTTAGTTGCCTTTCTCACCTTCTGTTTAACCCGTGTATATGTACAAAGACCATAGATTCTTTGGGAAACAGAAGTCAGCACGAATAAATATATGAATATAATAAAAAACCAACCAAACGAAAAAAAATGTAAGAGGCAGAGACTGGCCTCAAAGGCAAATCTCCCGATTGCAAAAGCAGCACATTTTCCACATCATCCCCCAGCCCATTCTGGCAGCTCTGGTGTCTTTCTGCCAGAGGATCCCCCAGGAATAGATGTGCTTTGGTTCCTGGGGTGCTGAGTGGTGGGCAGTGATGTGTCACTTGGACAGGAAGAACAGGTGCTTGGGGAGAGTCCTGACCCCACAAGGGCTACGCCCCTGTGTAAATGAAACCTGTGTGCCTCGACCCCAAGCAAGAAGCTTTTGGATTATACTGCAAGCCAGTGAGCCTGTGCATCTCCTAGTTTTATTGGAATGAACAGCAATGTATTTCTAAAGGCTGAAAAAGGAATGAGAGTGACCGTGAGCACTTGTGCCGCTGTGGCCTCACCCCTAAGCCCTCACCCGCCTGGACAAGGAGTCAGTCCTTATCAGAGCAGAATGGTCTGGAAGTTGCTGGCCACATGCCACTGATTTTTTTTCCCCCCTCAGGAACAACCCAGCAGTCTTTCCTTGAGGGAGAAAATTTAATTACAAGGAATTTACCAACATATTTGGAAAGAAAGGTAGGGCAGTTATTTTTCAATTAGATAGAATCTGGTTTTAATCACCTCCCTGGCAGCATGTCCCCCTGGGAGGCGGGCGCTAGTGGGGATGAAGATTGGAGCAGAGAATCAGAAAAGGAGCTTTGGGTTTGGATATCCCTCCCAGTTGCGAAATCCGAAATTCGAGGCTTACATAGCTATTTGCAGATCTCTGAATCTTACTCCACAAATGTGCTGTTGCTTCAAGGCTGAAGGATCCAGGGGGCGTCAGCAAAGCCAATTACTCGGTCTCTAGCTGCCCTGAGCCCGAACAATGGGAGTGCTCAAAAATCTTCTGCTGGAAAATCCCACACATCTCAGGCCCCCTCCTGGGAAAGAAGCCTGGGTGTCAGTGTGTATGTTCAAGAATGTGTTTGCAGGTGTGAGCAAGAATGTGAGTGAGCATGTGTAAGTGATTGTGTAGGAGTATGAAGGTGGGTGAGTTGCATGCATGTGTGTGTGCATGAGGGAATATTTGTGTGAGTGGGTGTTGGGGTGAGTCAACGTGTGCGTGTGTGAGTGTATGAGTGTGTGCATATGCATGTTTCTGCCTGTGTGCCTAAGTGTGTGAGTGTGAGTTGCACGAGTGAGCACATGAGTGTGTGTTGGAGCGAGTTTTTGAGTAGGTGTGTATGTGAGGGTGTGTGGCCTGTGCAAGCATGTGCATGTGGGTTTGTTGGAGTCTCAGTGCATGAGTGAGAGGCATGGGGAGAGGAGAATGCATCTGGGATGGTAGCTTGCTTGACCTGGCCCTGAGCTGACAGAAATGAAAGCGTGGACTAAAGCAATTGGCCTCAAAGATAATCCCTCCCCATCTCCCTCATGCACCTAACAGTCCTTAAATAAATAAGGAAAGGAAGACAGACACAATTGCCTAGAAATAAGATAATTGTGTACTCTTCCCATTAGCTTCCCACATGGGCTCGCCAGCTTGACAGGCACGTGGAATGGCCCACAGCCAGGTTCCCAGTAAGTTCTGGACCATCCGAGCTTGCTCTCGATTTCACAGGTGGGCTCTGGAGCTGAAATCATCTTAGGAGCAGCAAGCGTGACGATGTCATCTTAGCTGTTAAAGGGTAGGGAAGAGCCTCGGTTCCCTCATGTTCTGAAGGCACAGGAGAATCAAGGGCAGAGCTGGGACCCGAGTTCTTGGTGTACACCAGAATGTGATTTAGCTTGGCTTCCTCAGAGCCACCTGCCTTCTTGTGTTTTGTCCTTTCTTCATGCTCATCTCTTCCTTACCATGCCTTCCTGTGTCATCTAACTCATGGCTGGATTATTTATGTGGTGGTGTGACTGGACTCCTTTCTTCCCTCCTATAAATCATTGCCCCCTTAGCCAACCTTACAATTGCCCTGAGTATGTTCCTCTGCTGTTCAGAGATATTCAGTGGGTTCCCACTACCTACAAAATAAAATCCAAGATACTTAGTTGGCATCCAAGATCAGTCTACTTTCTCTCAGTCTATTTTCTATCTTTACAATCTACACCTATCTTTACAGTCTATTTTCTATCTTATTTCCAATGTACATTTTTTAAAATTATTATGTTACGTTAATCCCCATACATTACATCATTGGTTTTTGATGTGGTGTTCCATGATTCATTGTTTGTGCATAACACCCAGTGCTCCATGCAGAACGTGCCCTCTTTAATACCCATCACCAGGCTAACCCATCCCCCCACCCCCTACCCTCTAGAACCCTCAGTTTGTTTCTCAGAGTCCACAGTCTCTCATGGTTCGTCTCCCCCTCCGATTCCCCCCCCTCTTCAATGTACCTTTATCAAAATTGGTTTACTAATTGCATTAATAATGTACTTTACTCAGTCTTTCATTCAACAAATACATATTGACTACTTTCCATGTCCCAGTCAGTATGCTAGACACCATAATAACGTAAGAACTTCATAATAACATCATCACATGGACTTCATGAGAACCTACTGTGTGTCAGCTACACTTCTAAATTCCCGGCAGGAAATAATTGATGTATAAAGCTTCTGCACGCACAACTCCAGGAGGCGCCACATGCATGGATGCCAACATAATGATGCCTTTTGGATTTGGTAACACATCAACTCTACATGCATTCTTCACAACCACCTCAAAAGAGACGTGGTTATATTTAACCCATTTTATTGTTGAAGTAACAGTACCATTGTTGCACTTTTGCTCACGCATAGTAACATTAACTGTGAGTCCGTTGCAGGGTAAGTTTCAGTGCCGGCATTGAAACCCGATGGCTTGGGCTCTGCACCCATATGCCTGACCTTTATTATACTATCCTTCCAAATGTGCATCATCTCATTAAATACTCACCACAATGTAATGAGGCGGTTACTAGCATCATCATTTTATGGGTCAAAGAAAAAAAATGCAAGGTTCAGAAAAGTTAAATATTTGCCAGATAAATAGTTAATAAATTTCTCATCAGGATTTGAATCCAGGTTACATCAGCTTTTCTAAAGCCAAGTAAAAATTGTTCTAAATGTAATTAGTGTTCATTCTGGCACGAATGCTAAATTTGGATCCCAGAGGACAGGGATTGAGCCCTCGCCACTGTCCAGCTTGGATGTCCCTTCTCTCTGGGACTTTGTCTCTTCATGGGCAGTATAAAGGGACTCGATCATATCAGTACTTCTGAATCTTGGGTACACGTTAGAAGAAACTGAAGAGTTTTTAAAAATACACCTGTCTGTGATTTTCACCTCAATATTTAATTGATGTGTGGATGGGCTCAGGCATTCATGTTTTTCTAGAGGGCCAGGGTTGAGACTACTGGATGTTCCATAATCACTACCTTGGGAGATTTGCTGCTGCTGCTTCTCTCACTTCAATGTCATCCTTTTCTGTTCAAGTTGATGTGTGGCCTTGCACTTGAAAGGCATGGTCCTTGGGAACTATTTTAGGCAGGATAGGTTAGGTTGTGCTGCAGTGATAGATGACCCTGAAATCTACCCTAGGTTGTATTTCTCACTCACTGTAGCTCAGCTGATGCTCCAGTTCATACTGCTTTCACTCCTAGGCCCAGGCTGACACGACAGCATCTATCTGGCAGAAGCCAACAGGTGGAAAGAAAAGATGACAAACCATGTGCTGGCCTTTAAAGCTTCTACTTCCAAGGGATGCTCATTGCTTCTACTTCTATCTCATTGCCTAAGCAGGTCACATGACCAAGCCCGAGGTCACTGGGGCAGGGAAGTATAATCTACCTTCAGAGAGGGCAAATGGTTGTTTTTTTTTTTTTAAGATTAATTTATCTGAGAGACAGAGCCAGTGGGGGAAGGGGCAGAGGGAGAGGAAAAGAGAGAATCCTCAAGCAGACTCCCCACTGAGCATGGACCCTGATGTGGGACTCGATCCCAGGACCCTAAGATCATGACCTAAGCTGAAATCAAGAGTCTAAAGCTCAGTGAACTGAGCCACCCAGATACCCCAGAAAATGGTATTTTTGTGTAATAATGAAGCTACTACAGGTTGTTCATCTTCAAGCCCAACTCATCACCCTCATGAGGACCTACTTGACCCTTCATTGACTTTGTTCACTCCTTAATTTGAATCTCTATAGCACTTGGTTGAACCTCTCTTTTATAATATAGTAATCTGTGTACTGGTCTTGTGCCCTACACATCGTAATAAATTTTTTAATGCGGAAGCTGTATTTGCTCATCTTTAAGTACTTTATGCACTGAAAGTATACATGGGGCACGCAATAAGTCTAAACAAACACCTTTAAAATTAATTTGGCCACTTATTAGCCTGATGAGAAATCTTATTGATAAATCTGCACTGCCAAATTTATTTCTGTTCAGTGAATATTTATTGAATATTTACAATGGCAGAGTAGGAGTCTGGTGGAATCAAGAGGAGAAACTTTTGATTTTGGAATCAGCAGGCTTGGGATTTGATCCTGACTCAGTCACTTACAAGCTCTGCTCTGGAGAAAGTTACTTAACCACTCTGAGTCACATTTTCCTACCTGTAAAATAGATTTTAACAATCTCATAAGATTGTTGTAATGATTAAAGTAGGTAATGTATTTACCTGCAATATTGCAGGTAATTCAAAGTGATAAACTATAATTTTAGGTGTCAATTTTTAGACACAAATGCTTAATTTTTTTCTCTTTTTACTAAAACAACATCTCCTTCTCCTTCTCTCAAAGCCATGGAAAGGGGGAAATTACATTTAATTTTAATCTCCTGGGTCTCAGGGTGGCCTAGCATTACCCCTTTCCGTAGGATCTCCAGGAAGATGCATGATCACGTACTTTTCTGTTTTTAATTTTTTTTTTTTCATATGCAACTGCTGGAGTTCCTGCAGAGAATTAGCTACCCTGCCCTTGTTCAAAGCAGGCCCTGACTCTTCTATTCCTTCTGTAGCTGCATTAGCCCATTGAAATTCTACATTGGAGCCAATGTGTTGATATGGAATGAGTGTGTTTTTGGAGACTAATTTTGGTTCAGATTCTGGCTCCGTTTCCTATCCCATGTAATATTTGCCAAATTAGCTAACTCCAAGCATACATTTTTCATTCATTAAAAGGTTATAAGGTATAGTACCTTGCAGAATTTGTAGATCGATGAAAATGTGATAGAATGCAGAGCCTGTACTGTAGTTTCTGCTATACATTTTGGTACTCTACTGAACATGAGTCACCGTCTTCCCATCATCATATTGGATCAATGGACAGGTTGCCATTCCCACAGCAAGAGTCTTTGGGGTGAAGGCGCTGGACAGTTATTTTCAGGGAAATAAACAAGGTAAATATATACGAGCATTGGGTTTACTGCTCATGTCTGTGTTCAATCTTCTGTGTTATCTCTGCTATACATTTCCACGAATGATGTCCCCAAACCTCTACTGGTGAGGATTTCTGAACCACAACCCAGGGATCTATACAGGGAAGAATTGTCCTCCAATAACTGTGATCCTAGAAAGGCACTCAGTATACTTTCCTTGCTGCTGTCTTGGTAATTTCCCATGCCCTGCCAATGGCAGAGGATCTGAGTGCCATTAGTCTCGACTCTGCTCTAATATACAATTGAGATAAATCATAAGCATGCAGTTCCCATTGCGTGACTGAAGTCACCTTGCCTGTGATAATTGCCAAAAAGCCTTTTTCAGTTGTTCCAAGTAGCAAGTTTAGTTTCAAGGCTTTATCCTCAGAAGTTATGTTTCATGTGGATTCCCTCTATACCTGATGTAAACCAAGTTAGATCCTACTTTTAGCCCAAAAGAAAAAAAAAAACTTTTCTGAAGAAAAACTTGTGTTTTTGTTTTTTTTTTTT
>NW_022589768.1:12570612-12668714 GCF_004348235.1 Phoca vitulina | reverse complement strand
GGGAACACAAGCGGGGGGAGTAGGAGAGGGAGAAGCAGGCTTCCCGCTGAGCAGGGAGCCCGATGCAGGACTCGATCCCAGGACTCTGGGATCATGACCTGAGCCGAAGGCAGACGCTTAACGACTGAGCCACCCAGGCGCCCTCTCATTGGAGATTCTTGATTGGCTGGAAGCCCCTGAATCTGCTTATAAGAAATGGCCAAAGAAAAATGACACTAGAATAATAGCCATAGAAGTACTGGTTAAAATATTTGAGCATTGGGACACCTGGGTGGCTCAGTCGGTTAAGCGTCTGCCTTTGGCTCAGGTCATGATTCCAGGGTCCTGGGATCAAGTCCCGCATTGGGCTCCTTGCTCAGCAGGGAGTCTGCTTCTCTCTCTCCCCCTTCTTGTATGCATATCTCTCTCTCTCAGATAAATAAAATCTTGAAAAAAAAATTGAGCATCATGGTCATGGTTGTGTATTTGTCATCTTGTTACTGCTAATGATTCTCAGCTCCGGGCCACACACCAGAGGCACTGAAGGAACTTTTTATAAAATACAGATCTTCCTAGGCCACAGGCTATGGCTCTGAAGCAGGTATAGAAATTCAGGCACCTGGAACAGAACAGGTATGTACCCGTCGACTAAGAAAGGATCAACAGGCAGAAGATGATGATGAAGAGGATGAAGACTTAGATGTTACAGAAGAAGAAAATTAATTTTCTTAAGTAAACATCACCTTTCAGTTTTCATCTTAAATGACTTGGAATCCAGAATTACTACACTGTAAAACTTTATACTGGCTTCATACACGTTAAACCTCAAAATGAAATCCTACTGGAAATGAAAATTAGAGGAAATTTGTGCTGACCAAAAATGAAGTTTTTTGTTTTTTTAAAATATTTATTTATTTCACAGAAAGAGAGAGCAAGAGCAGGAACACAAGCAGGGGGAGTGGGAGAGGGAGAAGCAGGCTTCCCGCTGAGCAGGGAGCCCGATGTGGGCTCGATCCCAGGACCCTGGGACCATGACCTGAGCCGAAGGCAGACACTTAACGGCTGAGCCACCCAGGCGCCCCCAAAAATGAAGGTTTTAAAAAATATTACACACCAGTCATTTCAACATCCTATCCAACAGTATGTGATTTTTGTATAGGTTCCATTTAAAAAAAATATGTATTTCAAAAGTATTTCATATTAATGCACTAAACATAGTTGTGGTTGCAGTATAAGTAGATGACAAAAAAAACAAGAGATCTAACAATTTGACTTGTTTCTTTTGCTTTCATTGCCAAAAAAGGGTCTTTAGTCATTCTGATTAAATACAAATTCTATTCCATAAAGCCTTAATAAAAAAGACAAGGGTTTTTTTTCCTTTCCTTTTTTTCACTTTTACTACAACCTTAAGTTTCATTGTTTGATAATTTACTTTTCAACAAGAGTATTATTACTTCTGATTAAAGGTAATGGGACACTAGGGTATCAGTGTCTTAAATTTTAGATTAAAATTTAACATAAATTTTAGATTCAAAAAGAAAGCTACATTCAGCCTGATTCTGGTTTTAAAATGAAAATGATGTCATACTAAGGAATTATACACAAAACTACAACTTTTGGAAAGCTGTAATTTGGTGGAATGTTGCCTATGAAAACATCATGGAAAACCAAAAATCATTAAAAGTATAAAAATTTTACCAAAGCACCATCTAATTAATGAAAGAGGATATAGTTACTTTTATTCCTGAAAATAATCAATTTAATCAGAGCCTTTCAGTACGTCCATTTGTTTCTTTGGATGGGGATTGTACTTTTGATATTTCATGGATGCCAGTCAGGCATATAAAAATTATGAAATTTATAAAATCATTTGGGATAACCACAAAAAACAATTATTCATAACAGACAAATAAAGACTTTCTAGAAAGCTTAAAAAAAGAAATCTTTATTGGTGAATTGGTGATTCTAATACACAGAAGCATAGCAAATATTGAGAAACCTGGAAGGTGGTAACTACCAGTGCTGACTAGACTAATAAAAATCACTTTCCAAGGTCACTTAGTAAGTGGTAAAACCACAGACTGGAGTTCAAACCGTCCTGATCTCACAGCTTGAAAAGGTAACTTTCAACAAAAGCAGGTGCAAAGAGTGCAGAGGGGTCCTATGGGATGTGGAGGGGCCCTGCCTGTGTTGTTTTGATTCAGTGGGATGAAGAAAAGAGCCAGAAATCAACATTTTAGAAAGCCCTCCCCCATCCAGGTGATTCTGATGCGGGTGATCTGGGGACTGCATTTTGAGAAAGCTGTTCTACTCCCTTTAATTTAAAGAAGGAAAGCAATGCCCTTTCTCCTAAGTACTTGGCCTACTTCTCAGCTTATGTAGACAATTAGGCCATTTCCATGGACATGTCATAGATCCCCTTTTTTTTTCTTTCTCCTTGTCGATGAGGGTATTTTTTTTTGTAGGCAGAAAACCAAATGATAGATCTGTTAATTCTGTTAAATCTAGGGTCTAACCCCTTTTCATGAACTTCCGAGCTCTATACTAGATCCAATCTCCTTGCTCCTCCTTCCTCCATCTTTCGTCTGATCTGCACATCTAGTCCAGCCCACTGGATCTAGCCAAGTAGACAGGACCAGCCACAGGACATGGTGAGCACACGAAGGAAAACCTCCACTTCTGCTTGTCTTAGGGTAAATGGAATTCTCTCCCAGCCAGTTTCAACTCTCAAATCTGTTTCCTGGGAGAGAGGGCTTCTGTTCACAGTTCTCCTTCCCAGAACTGCTTCCTGTCACCTTCCTCGTCATCTTCTAGCTTACACACTGCTCCCCGTTTGCTAAGATGTCTGCCCTGGCTGTCTTTCTGTACATATTACATTACATCTAAAGAGTGAAGACCTTCCCATGCATTGCTGACCAATCCTGGGCGTGTTGCCTCCTAGAACCCTCGTTGCCCAATATACCCAGAGTGGCTACTCCAGAAATCGTGGCGTTGAAGGAGGGCCTGCAGCATCTTCATCCCAGAAAAACTTGGCACATGCTAAAGTCACATTCTGGCAGGCTTTTGTTTCAAAATCAGGAAACTATGTACGTCTTGCAGGAAAATGACCTCTAACTACATCTGTCTTTCTTCTACCAATATTCCAACCAAGGTTGCGAATATACCATACGTGTGTCCTTGCTACCTCTGGTCAGTCCTTATGGCTGAGTCTGTTGACTCTGGTCTCAAAATCTCTCTTAACATGACATTTCATGACACACTACTGAGTAATCAGTGTTTGCACCCATGCTGTGCAACCCAGTTGCTCCCTCCACCCCCCGCAAGAAGAGATCCCTGAATTGAGCTTACATTTCTTCTTCTTTTTTTTTTTTTAACATATAATGTATTATTTGTTTCAGAGGTACAGGTCTGTGTGAGCTTACATTTCAATCAATCGCACATCTTGCTGTGAACTTCCCATCTCAGAGCCATGACTGTCGGCCTTCTTATTGGCTTTGTGTTTGTCATAGTTTGTCAGATCTGTGGTAATTTTGTCACTTACTATTAACTTCAAATCAGCCCAAATGGCTCAGCAGGTCCAAGTGAACTAGGGCTATATTTCCCCCTTTATTTTCTTCCAACCTTCCTCTAAGAATAGCAACACACACACACACATACACACACACGCACACAGGAAGCCCTGAAGCCTTCATCCCCATTTATTTTACTGCTGGGGTGTAATTTGAGGAGGTTCACTAAAAATGTCAGAAGTGAACAGATTGGAATGAGTGTTTCAATCCTCCAGGCATGAGACACACTCTCCATGAAAGTAATCTTGAAAATATTTGGACTTGACCACATTGTTTTAAACCCTCAAGCGAAAAGTGGTGGCTCTTATCCTTGTCTGCCGGATACAAAACAGACAGTCGGTGTGGAGAAAGTCCCCTTTTCTGTTTCCACCCCTCAGAGCAGAAGACCCTCATGGCAGAGGCATCTCTGCTTCCTGGTTGGGCCATTTCTAGGCATGGTGCTCCCGTGTCTTCAAACCATTCTTCTGACGGGTCTGGGCTGATTTGGAGGATCTCCTCCACCCGATGACTGAGGATCTCCTCCGCCATGCCAGGACATGAGTCCCCCCACCCTTGAGGAGAGAGCCTGAATGTTTTGTAAGATGAATATCCCAGCAAACTTCAGATGTGTCATCTCCTGCTGCTTCCTCCTATTGCTCTTGAAATTTCAACTGGATGCAGGATTCCTTTACACTTCCTGTTCTGGGCCATTGTCTGGTGCTCATTACCCACCAGCTGTGGCCCAGCTGCTACATTCCACATCAGAGGTGGCGTCATGCACCTGGCGTGTGAGCTGATTTCTCTTCTGCCTCTTATCATGGTGCATTAAGCCTTCTGGGTCTTTGTTTTGAAAGCAGCTCTATAAATGTCAAATATTATGAACTGTCTAAATGAGAGGTGGGAAAAACCAAAGAGCTTGAAGAAACTGAATAATTGAATAAAATCTGAATTTTTTTTTTTGCCCCCCACCCCCTTCTTTCCTTTTCCAGCTGCCACTTTAATTTGGATTTCCAGGCTAGCATTCAAAGCATTGAAGTGATCATCCCCATAAATATCTGAGTTGACACAAATCTGGAAACACTAACTGTTTGAAAAGAAAACCAAGGTTATTATATTATTGCTCACATTAGCAATAATTTTGGCGTGTAAGATAGAAATGTAAGCAAATGTGGCCATTATCCCTAAAAAGCTTTCAGACTAATGTAATTAAAAACAATATCCACCATATGCGTGGTGTCAGTGTGACCAAGAATAGTTCTGTTTTCTCTGAGGTGGCAAATCACAGCCCGTCTTTATAGATATTGGAGCTGTTTTTACAGTAACCTATTAACTGTCTCCTTGCTTTTACTCTCCTGGTTCATCCTCTCATTTGCAAGGGATCTCCCTTAAATGCAAGTCATATCAGGTCTTTTTCTTGTTATTTTTGTTAAAATCTTTAGAGGAGATCAAGGAAAAGAGCAAAGGCAACCCATTCAAACATCAGGCAATTCTTTCTGAATTCATCCTTTCAAAAGCAAAAAATTTTTTGTTTTTAACAGGTATGTTAACTTATCTACCATTTCTTTGAATGGTCTAGACAGATAAAAACATTTGTCCCAAGAATAGAAGTCTTTCAGGAATATGTTGATAGAATGACTCATTCTTAAATAAGATTTTTGATTTTTGGAAGAAATCTGATCAGCGTGCATATCTTCCGCCATCTATTTCCATTCATTAATAGCCAATATGACAAACTTGGAAGAATTTATTTATTTTCCTGGTGTTTTGCCTTCCTTGGAACGTAAACATTCAACAACCAAACCAAAGGCAGTATTAACAAGGGAAAGCTTACAAAATGCAAGATGTCACATGAGCACTGGGTTACTTATGTTTTGTAAATTAATATTATAACCCATTGGGCCTTCTTTTTTTGATTGATCTCAGCTAAACTCCTGGGGAGATCTAGCTGTATTCCAAGGCTGTTGGATTAATAATAGCAGGGCTGGGCTTCTCCCAAAGGGAACACTTGCTGGTAAGCTCAAATGAATTTCTAAACATATTTTCAACATTGATTTCAATAAATGCTATACTCCAAGGTAGTGTACGTAGGTATGATTTATAGTTAAAAAGGCTTATACTGTGTAGTCTTACCATACTGCATATATTTCCTGTCACTGATGGAACAAATTACCACAATTTTAGTGGCTTAAAAAGAATGAATTTATTATCTTACAGTTCTGGAGTTCAGAAGTGCACGATATGTCTCACTGGGCTAAAATTAAGGTGTCAGCAGGGCTTTGTTCCTTCTGGAGCCTCTAGGGGAGAATTCCTTTCCTTGCCTTATCCAACTTTAAGAAGCTGCCCACACTCCTTGACTCCTGGCCTCATTCCTTCATCTTTAAAGCCAGCAATGTTGGGCCCAGTTCTTTTCAACTGCTATCTCTCTGGGTCTTTCATCTGATTCCCTTTTAAGAGCACTCATGATGACATTTGTCCTCTCTGGATTATCCAGAATAATATGTCTATATTAGACTCATCGAATTAGCACTCTTAACTCCCTTTGCAAACTTAAATCCTCTTTGTTATGTATGAGAACATATTCATAGGCTCTAGGCATTGGGATTGAGGGTCCAATAGTCTGCTCACCATACATATTGATAAACTTTTGAGGAGTTAAGTCAACTAGCTGGGGAAAAAAAAAAGTCAATACTTGAGTGAAATTCAGCAAAGACTGAGGTTTGGGACTTGAAGTAGATTGAAACGATAAATAAGAAATAAATGTTTTGAGTGTTCTGTGAAGTCTCAGCTCCCAGCATGGGAGTTGTGCTGTTGAACATTTCTGAACAAGCACCCACTCATTACCAGACACTGTTGAATCTGTGTGTATTAAAAAATAAGTAAGAAAGTCCCTGTCTGTCCTCAGGGACCCTGCGACTGGGAGGACAGGAAGGATGTCAACAACATATAAAGGGCAGGAGATGCTGACTCTTAGGGGCTACACCAAGGATGGCTTCATCCTGGAATGAATTTGGAGCATTTGGAAAGGCTCCTCGCTGGGATGGCATAGCCGGGGCTGAATTTTTATCAATGAATGAATGAGCAAATGAATGGAGAAGCGTTCATGTGGAGAGAGTTCTAAGAGCAAGATTAGGCATGGGGAGATTCAGGTTTTGTGGAGTCTGAAACATATGATCTTGGGGGCTCTCCTTAAGAAGAAAAAGAAGAAAATGTCATGAATGCAAAATTAGGCCAAAAAGTAAATATTAAGGGAGGAAGAGAAAATGTTCCCCCAAAATGGCAAATACCATAAGGGTCACAAAATCTGGAATTATGACATAACACGGTATTAATTAGCTGCCTAACTCACCTCTCTACTACCTTGTCTCTTCATTTGTGGCTACACATGCTTTAATCACTTATTCATGTGACAATAATCTTGCTCTATTACTTTAATAAAAATACTTGAAAAAAATTAATATTTTCCTCTACATGGGTGATCTATTATTATTATTATTATTACTGAGAATGAGGATGGAAAACCATGTTATTTCCCACACAGATGCATTTTCCATTTGTAGTACTACTACAGGATTGGATATTCTAAATAGAGGAATTTTGTTAAATTCTATTTTGTGTAACTCCCATAAAAAAGAGAAAAGATTCATGGCATGTGTTTATGATTGTGTACACTCTATTATTACATGTACTTCTGATAGTAGAGAACCTCCCAATTTTGATCGGGCATTCATAAGAAAAAAGTTTTATACGTGTTTGAATGAGAGAGTTTTCCACAGACTAACTTCTGGCTCCCTGTATTTCACATCTTGTGTCTCCTGCATGGGCCATATGCCATCAGGCCCCAGAGGATGGGCTATTTTCGTGACACACTGCACAGGGAAAACTTGGGGAGCTCTCGCTATGCTAAGACAGCTAGAGAGAACCTATTTATGCACAATATTGGCTACAAACTACATAAATGTTTCCCATTAATCCAAAACTACAAGTATTCCCAACTTAAATATTTCTTAGCAAGATCCCCCAACTCCCCATGGCTACTCCAATGCCACTCAACACAAGTAGAAATATAATGGAAAGGAAACCAGAATGGAAAGATATTATGTGTTACTGCATCACAAATCACTCCCAAAACTTAGTGACTTGAAACAAAAGTAATCATTTATTATGTCACAGTTTCTGTGTCAGGAATTTAGACAGGGCACAGCAGGGATAACTTACCTCTGCTCTATGATGTCAGGGCCTCTACTAAAATATTTAAGAGCTGGGGAGCTAGAATGATCTGAAAGCTTGACTGGGGCTGGAGGATCAATTCTGATGTTGGTAATTTGGTGCTAGCAAATTGGTTTCTCTACACACGAGTCTCTACATGGGGTGGCCTGAGTGTCTTCATGATGTGGTGGCTTGTTTTCTCCTGGGTGAGCAATCCAAGAGAGCAAGATCGAAGGGGCAATATCTTTTATGACTTGTGCTCAGAAGTCACACACGTTCACTTATGGTTGCAAAGGTAGACACTTATTCATATGACAAGAAGAACACAGTGGTATAAATACCACGAAATGAGAATCATCTACATTATGGACTGAGGGTCTGTGTCCCCCCAAATTTCTGTGTTGAAGCTCTAACCACCAATGTGATAGTATTTTGAGGTGGGGCCTTTGGAAGGTAATAAGGTTTAAATGAAGTCATGAGAGTAGGTTGCATGATGGCATTAGACTCTTTATAAGAAGAGGAAGAGAGACCAGAGCTCTTTCTTTCCCCTGTGTGAGAAGGTGGCTGTCTGTAAGCCAGGAAGAGGGCTCTCACCAGAAACCAAATCTAGATGGCAACTTGATCTTGGACCACTGGCTTCCAGAACCGTGAGAAACCAATGTCTATGTGTAAGCCACCCAGTCTATGGTATTTTGTTATAGCAACCTGAGCCAACCAAGACAGTTGGAAACCACCTTAGAGGCTTGCACCACAAGAGAAGTGAGTCTTAAAAAAACAAAATTAAATTTTCTCATGTTGGCATATTCAAACAATTATATGACCATGTGACTACATTAGTATGGTTTCTCCTAGAACCTTGGAAACAGGAAATAGAAACTTTAAGCAAAAGGTTTGTTTTTTCTCTAAAAGTTGGACTCTGTTTTGCTATTTATATCAACTCCCACAAATATCCTCATCCCTTGAGCAGAGTTTCTGACATATGGCAAACCCTATTTTGATTTCTACCATAAGCCTGAGATGCAGGGAAGTTCAGGGTTAATATTAACCATTGGGGTTTCCCTACATTTCTCTACATCATTGAAGTCAATGTTAAAAGAATACCAGGAGCAACCCAAAAAGGGAAAAGAAGGCAGAGGATGGTGACCTAGAGCCTGAGATTGGGTTAGTGGAAGTCTAAAGGGCACTTCCATCCTGTGGTCTGTTTTGTGACTATGAACCTCAGCTCTTATTTTGAACATCATGACACATGCCCCTAAACTCTCCTGAGAATCTATTCTCCTGATCTTCCTTTTAGACAGACAGCTTCCCCTGCAAGTACATGCCACTTTTGGCAAGGGATTTGGCTTTCTGGCTACTGGACACTGCATTCCACAGACTCTCTTGCAGTTAGGTGTATGACTAAGTTCTTGCCAATGGAATATAAGCAGGAATGATCTATACAATTTGGTGGCATTTTCTCTAAGGATATTACTAGTTCCCCACTGCCTCTCTTTCTCCCTTCCCTGTGGTGAAGAGATGAAAAGAGCTGCCTTAGATTCTAACATGGAAGCCACATGGTGAGGCTAAAAGAGCTACCAACCCCGTTGCTCTACGTCACTCACCTCTGGACCCTTTTGAGAGAGTAAGAGGGAAAAATGAGCTTCTGTTTTATCTAGTCCATGCGAGTCTGGTGTCTGTTAGTTCTAGCTCCTTACTTTGACCCTTACAATAGTAAAATAGTGAGTTAAACAAAGACTCATTTCCCTTCAGACAAACATTTTTTTTTTCCCCCAACAATGAGTAAGTCATTGCCCGGAAGCTTGATAGAAAATGACCTGAAACCCAGGTTGGAATAATCCAGCCATTTCTTCTGTGTTTCCATGCTCTGGCCTGCTCTTGGTGGTCCTTACTTCCAGACTCAGTCTCTTTTTCAGCAGCATCCTCTGAATGTGAAGAAACTATACACACGATTATTTCATCCCTATTGTCTCCTCTTTGCAAAGATGAGTGAGTGTTTTGATTGTGAAATTCTCACAGTGGGGATTTTGCTATTTTTTTTTTTCCTGCTCACCTGCTCTTTTTTTTTCCCCCTGTATGTCTCATTTCAAACCTTGTAGTGGGAGGAGGAAACCTGTCAGCATGTGTGGGTGACAAGAGTGAGGTGAGAACTGAATGTATGGTCTGAGGTTACAGGAAATGGCTGTTTATGTAGCCCCATTGGTACTCAGGGGATTACAAAATGAAGCATTAAATTCAAATGTTCTGACTCACTATTCCCTTGAGCAAAGGACTTCAGAAAACACAGGTGTACGGCCTATTGAGCTGATGGTTTCCTTTACAGTTTACTTCTGAAGAAATAAACTTTGACATTCTACCCCAAGGGTTACAAAGTTTTACCTCCCAGAGAGACCCCTGGGGTGATGTGTATTTTATAAACCTCAGAAATGAACTTGTATTTAGGCGGGGTTCACCTTTGGTGATATCACTCACTCCTGGTTTCTCTCCTCCTTCATAGGATGGAGCATCCTGGCCTTTACCTCTTGCCCCTTTTTTTCTTCTGACTCCTGAATGCTGACTGCTCCCGAATCAACTTCAAGCCTCCTTCTCTTAACTATAAATTGGGTCTCATGGCTGTAAATAACATCTAGGTTCCAATGACTCCCAAATGTCCACCCCTGGAATTCCAGACTTTTTTTAAAAGATTTTATTTATTTATTTAAGACACAGAGAGAGAGAAAGAGAGAGAGAGACTGAGAGCAAGCATGAGCAGGGGGGAGGGGCAGAAGCAGGTTTCCCGCTGAGTAGGGAGCCCGTTCGATCCCAGGACTCCGGGATCATGACCTGAGCTGAAAGCAGCCGCTTAACTGACTGAGCCACCCAGGCACCACCTGGAATTCCAGACCTTTATATTCCAAGTGCTTACAAGGCAAGCCAGTTGTCCAATATGCATCTAGAATTTAATGTGGCAAAACAAAGAGAAAAGCAAAAACAAAACCCTCCATCTTGCCTTTTTCCCAAACCTGCTCCTCATCCAATAAAGAACTATTAGTTCAGGTAATGCTGTAAAAACCCATAATGGCTCAAACACAATAGAAGTATATTTCTCACTCATTTAGAGTTAAAAACAGGTGTTCCTCATCAGCAGGGGCTCTTCTCCAGGCTGTGCTTCGGGAACCTGAGTTCCATATCATCTTGTTCTGCCATCTTGAACATGTTGTTTCTGAGATTAACCGTGCCTACCTACGTCGAGGAGGCAGAAGAGAAAATAGTGTGGAGGATTATGAATGGGGGATTTCTATGGGCGGTCCCAAATGTGACATACACCACTTTTCTTTACAGTTTATGGTTAACTATCACACCAAACTGCAAGAGAGCCTGGAAATGAAGAGAAACAACTTTGCCTCTAACACATCTCACTTTTTGGCCAGAAAATACCCATTTCTTCCTTGTCCTCTCACACAAACAAAACACAGTCCGAAGTCCAGGATCTCCAGCTGTTGTGCAAAACTCTTGATCAAGGGATGCCTGGGTGGCTCAGTCGGTTAAGTGTCTGCCTTTGGCTCAGGTCATGATCCCAAGGTCCTGGGATCGAGTCCCGCATCAGGCTCCTTGCTCAGTGCGGAGCCTGCCTGTCCCTCTGCCTGCCATGCTCCCTGCTTGTGCTCTCTCTCTCTCTCTCTGACAAATAAATAAATAAAACCTTAAAAAATAAAAACACGCTCTTGATCAAGCCTAAAGGGGACCTGTCAACTCAACTTCTGGTCAGATGGCTGATTCAACCCTGGAAGGTCCATCATCTTTTAATTCTCTATATACATGTTGATCTCCACTTGTGAACAGCTGATTCTTGCCTGAGCTCACCTCTTTCTTGTAGTACTTTACTAAGGGCAGCCGATAGTAACTAACATACAACACTCTAAATCCTTCCAGCCGATGACCTCAGAGCTACACCTCAATGCCTGCCCATTAAGCAGTACAATTTACTTTTTTTTTTTTTTTACTAATGGCAACACTCCCTTCTGGAATAATTACTATACAGTAGCAAACACACTAAAAAATAAGCATTTTGAAGATACTGTTTCTTTTTTTACTTTTCATAATTGTTTCATTTATCCACTCAATACTTTCCCTGTTAAAACTCTTCAAAGGATTACTACTGGATTTAAAATAGAGTCTAAACCCTGTACCATGAACTATAAGGCTTTGTGTCATCTGGTTATCACCTACATTTCCAGCCTCCTCTGGCACCCTTCTGTCCTACCCCTTGCCACATTTACTTAGGGCCATTTTCGGTTTCTAGAACATGTTCAGTTGCTGTCTTTGTGTTACCCGATACCCTTGCTTGTAATGATCTTCCTCCTTATCATCATGTGAATTTCAAAAAAAAAAAAAATCTTCTTTGTTATTTACATATGGAGGTTTAAATGTAACTTCTTCAAATAGGCTTTGCCTGGCTTCTTTCACTCTATTTTGCTTTTTCTAGTTATTGCTATCTGATTTTCTTCTGTTATCTCTTTCTCCCTCACTTCATCCTTCGTTCCTTCCTTTGTTCCTTCCTTCATTCCTCCCTTCCTTTTTTCCCCCTTTTTATCTCTACTAGCATGTAAGCACCATGAGACCAAAAATCTATTTAGTTTTGTTCTATGACTTTCTATTCATGGATAAAAACAGTACCTGGACCATGATAATTGTCTAAAAAATATTTGTTGAGCAAATGAATGAACTCACTCTTCTTGAGGAAATGCCAGTACTAAATTTTGCAGTGAATCCTATAAGTCTAGAACTGAAAGAGACTTGATTAACAATTAAATATGTCTAATCCCCCAACTGAATACATAAGGGAGTAACAAAAGTTGCAAGGCTGGGAATATTTGGAACATTGTCTCTTCTACTTATATGTTCTATGATATATAAAGTGGTTATTTCAAATGTCCAACTAGTTATTCCTGGAGAACAAGAATTACCACATTATAATTCATTTGGCATCAGTGATCAAGTGATGATGGTCCCAGTGTACCAATTTTTCTCTCTGCTTAAATTAGTCGGTCAATGGGGTCAGAGATAAGTGTATATATTGACATGGCATCTCTCAGAGGATTTCAATGATCTGATTCTAAGGGAGGATAGAACATTTTTGCTATTAAACTTCGGCAGCTAGTAAATCAGGAGCTGGCAAATTAGCACATGAACCAAAACTGGCCCATCAACCATTTTTATAAATAAAGTTTTATTGGAACACAATTATACCTATTCATTTATGTGTTGCCTATAGCTGCTTTTGCACAACTGCAGAGTTGACTATTTGCTTCAGAGGCAGAATGTCCCTTAAAGCCTATGGGGCGCCTGGGTGGCTCAGTCTGTTAAGTGTCTGCCCTTGGCTCAGGTCATGATCCCAGGATCCTGGGATCGAGTCCCACATGGGTGTCCTTGCTCAGCAGGGAGTCTGCTGCTCCCTCTCCCCACCTCCCTGCTCATTCTCTCTCTCACTCTCTCTCTGACAAATGAATAAATAAAATCTTTTAAAAAAAAAAGCCTAAGACACTTCCTATCTGGCCCTTGTTGAAAAGTTTGTTAACCCTGTAATAAACTATTCCCCCTACAGCCCTCAATCCCACAAATACATTTCAGCTTATTAAAATATGGCACTTTCTCATTGAGAAATTTAAAAATGCATGTTACCTGTAACCCAAGGGCCGAACAATTATGCTTCCCTTTTAAACATTGTATCTAATGCAAAGTCTCCCTTTTTTAAAAGATGTATTTATTTATTTTAGGGGGGAGGGGCAGAGGGGGAGAGAGAGAGAGAGCATACTCCCCACTGAGCGGGGAGCCTTATGTGGGGCTTGATCCCACAACCCTGAGATCATGACCTGAGCCAAAATCAAGAGTCAGATGCTTAACCAACTGAGCCACCTAATTGCCCCCAAAGTCTCCTTTTTAAAAATGATTCTGACACATAAAAATGCTTTCAAACAAAACAAAACAAATGAAAACATTGAGCGAACTAGAGATTCAATTACAGTATGTGGAACAGTCTGTTGGTTTTCTTCAATATTTATACTTTGTTATGTTTTTGTTTTTGTTTTTCCTTTAGTGATTGAATGATTGAGTTTTAGATGGACAGGTAACCATTCTGCTGAAATTGCATTTTCCAGCCTCTTTTTTTTTTTTTTTTTAATTTTATTTATGGGGAGCCTGGGTGGCTCAGTTGGTTAAGCAACTGCCTTCAGCTCAGATCATGATCCTGGAGTCCCTGGATCGAGTCCCACATCAGGCTCCGTGCTCAGTGGGGAGTCTGCTTCTCCCTCTGACCCTACCCTTTCTCATGCACTTTCTCCCTCTCATTCTCTCTCTCTCAAATAAATAAATAAAATCTTTTTTTTAAAGATTTTATTTATTTATTTGACACAGAGAGAGAGCGCCAGAGAGCACAATGGGGGAAACAGCAGAGGGAGCAGAGAAGCAGACTCCCCGCTGAGCAGGGAGCCTAACTTGGGGCTTGATCCCAGCACCTTGGGATCATAACCTGAGCTGAAGGCAGGTGCTGAACCAGCTGAGCCACCCAGGTACCCTTTCAGCCTCTTTTGAAACTTAGGTGGCTATATCCGTATGTCCTGGCCAATGCTATGTGTGCAGAGGGGATGTAGGCAATTTCTGGGTCCCAACTTCCCTTTTTTCCACTGTACTTCCCACTGACAGGAATGTAGATGTCAGGGTGGAATTTGGGGCTGCCCGCTTAGACGATGAGATGAAAGCTTTGTATTTAGGTTGGCAGAGCAACAAGAGAGAAAGATGGTGATGTAGGGCCATCATGTTAAGTCCAGGGCTGTTGATCCTTAAACTTATATGGAGATAGAAAAATAAGTAAAAACTTAAGGTGCTGTTATTTTCTAATCTTTGATACACTAGTTGAATTAATATATTATTATAGGTAATAATTACAGTGTTAAAAATTCTCATTCAGTTATAAAACCCCAAATAGTGTGTAAAATGACCCCATATCTCATCTAAACATCTTCTTACCCCTTTTATGAGAGGAAATCCAGATTTAGAGATAAGTGCCTACAACATCACATAATCTGGATGGAACTTGGGAATGATTCCAAAGCAGAGTCTGGAACAAATATATTGAAATCATGACACAAAGGCAAGAAAATGAAGATATAAGCCACTTGGTGTCTTTCTTGGCTTTGATTATTTAGGTCACTAATAATGGTAACTATTTTCTCTTTAATATTGACAACAAATATAAAAACAATACCATTTATTGAGTATATACAGTAATATAGGACTCTGCGAGAGGCTCTTTATAACTAATATCTTATTTAGCTTATCCAGAATGTCTCTTTTAAAATATAGAAACTAAGGCTAACAGCATTTGAGTTTCTGGGAGAGGCATCCACTCAGCAGCATGAGTGAGATTTATATCCAGTCTTTGTTTACTCCCAAGACTATAATCTTTGCGATCAATCATGCTGCATCCACACAGTCAGCCTTCTTTCATGTCAACACCCTGTAAAGTGTTTTAGAATCTCTCTCTTCATTTTTTTTTCTTGGTAAGAAAACATAACATCCATTATCTCAGGATTCTGTGAAGAGAAAGCTTGAGGTTTGCCATCCTTACCCAGCTCCTGTTTCACAGATGTTGAGCACTGATTTCTTTTATTAGAGTTAATTCAGAATTGCCAGATTCTGAAGCAGAAGAACACTCTAATCCCACATGAGTGTGGAAATTGTAGGAATTAAGCAAAGGTATGTGGGCGATTCTGTTAAACCAATCTCACAGATGGAGAAGGAAAGGAACAGAGAGGCTTAGCAACTTTCTCAGGTTTACATAGGGAACATGAACTAGTTAGAGCCCCTATTCAGATCAAAGTCAGTATGCTTCTGGGGAAGAGTTGCTACGTGGGTGGCCCCCAGTGAGCCACATCTTCTGGTATTCAGTCTCTTGTGTTGTTTCCTCCCACACTAACTGAGCTTGGTCGTGAAACTAGCTTTGGTGTAATCCCAGTGTAAAGTAAGCTGAGGTTTGATATATTTGCCCACTGGCTCCTATCCTTTTGGACTGCTGGCTCTTGGGATAAACCCTCTCAGGACCCAGATATGCTGAGAGAAGCCCAACCAGCCAGGTGGATAGGCCACATGGAGTAAACTCCAGGCTGACAGCCCCACTGAACTTCCAGGGGGCAACCAGCACCAACTTGTCAGCCATGCGTGTGAGCCATCTTGGAAACAGATCTTCTGGGCAGAATCAAACTGTCCTAGCTCATGCCATGGGGAGCATAGATCGGAAGCTCTGACCAAATCCCTGAGTTGCCAGCAAATATATATAATTTTGTTTTTCTGTTTAGAATTCCAAGTTTGGGATGGTTTTTTCCCCAGCGATAGACAACCAAACATCTTAATTACTCTTTCTGCTATATTGCAGTGCCCTGGGTCATGAGCAGAAAGGTTAAGGTTTTGCAAACCAAGACGTCACCAACGTCTTACGTTTATAGGTCTAGGAAAGCAATAGACCTAATCAATACCTTGCCTTCAATGTGTTGTTTTATTTTGTGTTATTTTTTTTAAGATTTATTTATTTGGGGCACCTAGGTGGCTCAGTCAGTTAAGCGTCTGCCTTCAGCTCAGGTCATGATCCCAGGGTCCTGGGATCGAGTCCTGCATTGGGCTCCCTGCTCAGTGGGGAGTTTGCTTCTCCCTCTGCCCCTCATCCTCACTTGTGTTCTCTCTCTCTCAAAAATAAATAAAATCTTTTAAAAAAATAAAGATTTATTTATTTATTTGAGGGAGGAGGGGCAGAGAGAGTCTTAAGAAGACTCTGCACTGAGCACAGATCCCCAGGTGGGGCTCGATCTCACGACCCTGAGATCATTGACCTGAGCCAAAACCAAGAGTCGGACGCTTAACCGACTGTGTCACCCAGGTGTCTCTTTATGTGTGCATGTGTTTTTTTTAAAGATTTTATTTATTTATTTGACAGAGAGAGAGAGAGAGAGAGGAATCACAAGTAGGCAGAGTGGCAGGGAGCGGCAGAGTGAGAAGCAGGCTCCCCGCTGAGCAAGGAGCCCGATGTGGGACTCGATCCCAGGACCCTGGGATCATGACCTGAGCCGAAGGCAGACGCTTAACGACTGAGCCACCCAGGCGCCCCTTTATGTGTTGTTTTATAGGAAAATAATATAACTCACTCATTGACAATAAGGTATTTTCCTTATCTGTCTCTCCACCCGGATGGTAGGAAAAGTTACCAAAGGCTCCAAAGTGGGAAGGAGCCAGGTGGGACTGAGGTTGAATACTCCCTCAAAACTGTGGCTTTGGCCAAGTGACTGAACCTGTCGGATCCTCTGTTTCACATTTCTAAACTGCAAAAGATGATCACTCTCAGGTTGGAGGAAGGGTCATCCCTGGTGTGCGTGAATGGCTCTAGCATTGTATCTATCCCATGGAAGGTACTTAATATATGGTAGCTGCTATTGTCACTTTAGGTTATAACTAATATCTTATACAATTTATTGTCTGCAAAGGTATGCTCTCCAAGGACTGAGCAGCTGTCTGAGGTCTACAGTTTATGCCAAGGGGACAGGTTTCTTGATGTAAAGCTCTACCTCTATGTGACCTTAGACATTGTGGCCAAGGCTTATAAATCCCCTGAGAACAAGAGGCATAGAATGCTGTAGTTATTCCAGAAACAGGGAGTGGAAGCAGCCTCTCCACAGTGAGACCTTCTTTGCCCTCCCCATTCCATGCAATGACCCCCTGGAACTTCAGAGTCCGGAAATATGAAAGCCAACTTGGAGATTTCTCTCAAAAAAGCATTTTCTCCTCAATTACTCTGCCTTGTCAATTCCATTCTGGCATAATTAGGGCTCTCAAGATATGCCAATTATTTCCTCATTATTCTCCCTGAAGTGCTGCTGATAGATGGAAACTTCGGGAAGGATACGGTTGAAAAGGTCTGAGATCAGTGAAGCAGACATGGATGCTGGGGAGCAGTGCAGGCTTTGCACAAGGTGGGACACATGAGTGTCTCAGATGGAGCTCCAAACGGTCCCTGAGAGGGACGTAAGATTATGCAGCTCCCTTTGCAAAATGCTCTTCTCTTTTTAAACTTGCCCTAGGTGGAGCAGGGCTCTCGCTCTTCCCCAGGGAAGTTTAGGAAGGAGATACAGCCAAGAAGTAAAAATAATCAATGCACACCTCCCACTGTGAAATCAGAGGAAATGATTGATGTGTGACAGCTCTCACATGGCAGCTTCCCCTCTGTGACATTAACTTGCAACCTACAGAGGAAACCCTGCTTGAGATGCTCACAGATGAGAGCACAGTGAAAAATGTGTGTGTGTGTGTGTGATTCCTTCTGTGAAGTGTGTGTGTTGGGGGGGCTTCAGTTCAATTTCCATGGCAGGCAAGAAGAGAGCAGGAAATCAAACATTAAATGTTGAAATGTTGGTGACAGCCTGAGTTGAGAAAAAAAAAAAAAAATATATATATATATATATATATATATGGCACATCTGGAGAGCTTATTCTGAGACCATTACTGGACCTGTCTGCTTCTTCCTCCTGTCTCTTTCACCATTGTGTAACGGGTTTGAATCAAGGGAGCTCTACCTCCGCTAGGTCAAACCTAGGCAGTCTTGTTAGTTTCAACTGTTCATTGTAGGGGTGCCTGGGTCGCTCAGACGGGTAAGCTTCCGACTCTTGATTTTGGCTCAGGCCATGATCTCAGGGTCCTGGGATCCAGGCCCAAGTCAAGCTCCGCACTCAGCAGGAAGTCTGCTTGAGGATTTCTTTCCCTCTCACTCTGCCCCTTCTCCCCTCCCGCCCCACTCTCTGTCTCTCTCAATCTCTCTCTCTCTCTAAAATGAACAAGTAAATCTTTTTTAAAAAGTGTTCATTGTTCTCTGCAGGGTTTTGGAGTGGGTTGGACATCTTACTTCAAAGTCAGTGCTGATTTTCACAGAGTGTATCGGAGATCCAAGAAAGCATGGTGATCATTCTGAAGAAGCCTGGGGAATACTTCTGCTCCTCATGGCAGAGCAGGGCAGAGTGTCAGTGACACATCTGGATGAAAAACGAAAAGAATACCACAGGGTTCTGAACTCATATAGGTTCCATGAAGATGAATCTAGCAGAACAAAAAATACCCTCGAAGGGAGAGGGTATGTGGCAGTCTGTTTTTCAACGCGGAAAGAGAACAGCGTTCAAGTGGCGATTTCATGCGAAGTACACATTCTGAGGCTTTGCCAATCTATATTTGATATACTTGATTGGTTTTTCTTTGCAGTGCTTTTAAAAGTAAATGGAACTCGGTTTAATAAATGTTTATTGGGCATCTACTCATGCCTGGCACTAAGATCAGCTCAAAGAATGCAACAGTGAATAGTATAATGTAACCCAGAGGAAAGAGGTGTGAGCGGGAACCCCAGGAGGTGGTTCATCTGGGTTTAGGAACTCATCCGCAGCCAGACTTCAGGAGCAGGACCATCTCCTGCCTCACTGCTCCTGATCTGATGGACACTGGCATCCTTCCTGACATCATCACTGCTGCCCTCCAGGGCACCACCATCCACACACTGCAAGCCTCAGGATGCCAGTGTGCCCCCTGCCCTGTGGCCAAGTGGAAGAGTCAGATGGCCAGAAACCATGTTGTATTCAGAATCACACGTTCTCTCCAACAACCAAGACTCAGCTCCAAAGCCTCCATGCCAGGTTTTTCTTCTTCCCTTTGACTATATTCCCCTTGATGTTTCTCTATCCCAGTCCTTGCGTGAATGTGCTCCCAGCAGATCCACCTGCCAGGCTTACAGATAAACTTAGACACGTGTGAATTGCCTAGGCAAGTTTAGGGTTGCTAATGCACAGAGATTTGAGGAATGTGTACTTTGAATCCTGCAGAATCCTGTGGAAGTAAGACTCTTTCTAACATCTACTTCTATATAGCCTGCTCCCATTTGTCTAACCTCATTTCTCAAGACTTGTTTATATTCATCTTACTTTCTGTCCAACCTGTATTGAGTTGCCTGGGGATGCCATGCACTGTTTTACCTTCATGCATTTGCCCACACTATTCTTGATCTCCTGTCTTCTCTCCCATTCTGCACCTGATAAGGACTTTCTTATCCTTTAAGAATCAGCAAAAATGCTTCTCCCTCTCCCATCTGAGACACTCTTACCCCTGCTTCCCTAATGCCTTATGCACACCTTTGTATATCCCCAAGGCTGAGTGCATTTTTACTTATCTCCTGCTTTAGATTCTGAGCTCCTCCAGGGCAAATTCTGTCTTATCATTTGATTCCCTATGCTTGGCACACAATTTGCCATGAGTCAGGGCCTAATAGTTGTTGAGTGGAAGTCAAGACCAATGTTCATGTTTATACCAAACAAAACAATGCCTATAAAGATCACCTGGAATTATCAATGATACCCACTGAAAGAGATTGTCCCTCTCTCCTCTGAGAACTAAATGTATGAACATGAATACAGAACGCATGTTTGAACTACTGATATCCACTCAGATAGAAGCCAATGTCCAGAATGTGGGGCTTTATCTAAATGCCCTCAAGAGTAGCAGGGAGGGCAAAGGGAAGAGGTGGCTGTGGTTATTTGTGTTTCTGGCCTCTGTGCTCGAGGAGGCTCCTCGAAGGCTGTGCAAACCTCTCTTAGCAAATTAGATTATCATTAGCCACTTTATAGAAGTAAACTCGGAATAGAAGCAGACATGTGATGTTGAAGTAATCACAAGAAACTTCATTGCGGCCTCTTGAGAAATGACCACAACTGGTGAACAAACCAACCACTAAAATGATAAGTCAAAACAAAACAAAACAAAACAAAACAAAACAAAACAAAACAAACCAATAACTGGCTTTTAGAGCGTTTTCATAGGAACTGAGGTCCCGTTGAAGCTGTAGCATATGATAAAGTCAGACTCGAATGGCTCTGTGATTCCCCTGTTCTGAGGTTATTGGTCTGAGGTTCTGAGAGACCCATTTCTTGAAGACCCTGTCTAGATGGGCTGGGGCTGTCTGCAGTCTGGCAGGTGGGGGAAGCCAAATTTCTAAACCTGAACTCAGCAGCGCATTGGCACTCGGAGCCCTAAAACAAATGTTCAGCTGTGATTTTTCACGTATCTCTTTATAATCCTCTGCCTTTGAGTCATGTCCTTTGTATTTCTCAAATCCTGGGTGATGCAATTTTGCTGAAGTTCTTAAGAAGACTGTTTATATCATGAGCCTTTTATAGGAAAAAGAGGAAAGCAGATGCTTATTTTATTGCTGAGCTGTTTTGTGTTGTTTTATGGTTTCATGTACATAAGGATGATGTGCAAATAATCCGTCTATTCATTTTCTTCACTGCCTGGTATGGGGACTGGGACTCTGAGGGCCATCTGGGCCACTCTTGCCACAATAGCTTTGCGGTTCTTGGAGGAGACACTGTGAGCAATCCGCACAGTGAGATTTGTGGCACATCAGCAGCCCATCAAGCTCCTTGACACTGTGGACTAGGAACTTCCAGGAGCCACTGGGAAGCATGCGCTTTGTTTTCTTGTTGCTCCGTTAACCCGCCTTGGGCATCAAGATCTGGCCCTTGAATCTTCTGTGCACCCTATTGTCAATGTCTCTCAGTTTCTACCAGTTGTGCTTAATTTTGACCTATCAGTCTGACTGGTGCCGGAGGAACTTCTTGGTCCTCTTTTTAATGATCTTGGGCTTCACCAGAGGACCGAGGACAGCCATGATGCTGAGTAAGAGAGCTGCCACCTCCATAGGCAGTGCCTAAGAAGAGAGGGGCATTGCTGGGCTTTTCTAAAGAGAAGGAGTAGGCGGTTCTTTTAATAAATGTATGAATCATGGTATTTGCTAATCCTAAGACAAATATGTGGATTCTCATCCTCTTGGGTCTACGTAAAAGAATAGTTCCATGTAAGGAATTACTCTATTTTTTATATAGACTATACATAGTAATTAATAAATCTGCAGGTAACCATCACCCAACTTCAAGAGCTATTAACTTATGTCCCGTCTAGTTTCACCTCAATCCCTACTCACTTCCCCCTACACACACATATTATTTCAAAGCAAATCTAAGATGCATCATTTCATTCATAAATATTTCAATATGTATGAGTTACTTTAAATATTATGAATTGAAGCTCTTTTTTTTTCATTTCACTAGATTTAAAAACAATGATCTTTCAGCAAGAGAGAAAAGTATTGATCCAAATAAATTAATTCGCCTACTTCCTGCCGATAATAGAGGAGGCCTCTTCTATTCCAATTGACATTTCCATTCCATTTGATGTATCAATAAATATCAAAAGAAAGAGTTCTGTAATGAATAATTATCTCTAGATAACATGATAAATACTGAATAGTCCTTGTCCATTCGTGTTTAACTTTTGCTTCTTTAACATCTTCTGTTGACTAATTCATTAATTCAATCTCGCACAAGGGATATCCAGAGAACCTCTTCTGAACCAGACACCAATGCTATGCTCTGGGAATGGAGTTGGAGCCTTGTGGAAGAAAGAGACAAAAAGATAACCACAATGAAACATTGCAATGAAACAGGAGGACTTCTATGCCATCAGGGGCTGAGGACCACCCTTTGGGTACCATAGGTCTCATTCTCTTCCTTCTTTGCTCTTTCAGTTAATAAAGGTTTCAGTGAGTTATTGGAAAGACACATCTTAGGGCTGTCTCCTTTGTGTAGCTGGTGCTGCCCTCTGATTGCCCAAAAGATAGTGGGACTTTCTACAGATTTATGAGAGGAGAAAACCATTCATCCTTCATGTTAGTAATTCCAAAGCATATATTGCTCCCAGGCTCCTATGAATTTCATACAGCCTGACATAAAATGCTCAACCTGTTTCTGATACAGAACAACTTTTCTTTCTTCTTTCTTTTTTAGAAGTTGTATAGCTTAATCTTAAGATAAGGCAAGCCTTTGAGGGAAAAACAAAACAGCTCTGTTCCCCGCCCCCCGCAACCCCCCAAAGGGAGTGGAAAACAGACTTTGTGCTCCTATAGCCTGGTCTTTCCAGGCTTCATAATAGGGGCATACAGAGTTTTCACCTGACATTGATTTAGGCTGTAGTCAAAGGGCGATTGTTTTCTTCCTAAGGAAACCTCTGGGGACATTTTGGGAGAAAAGAAGAGAGTATTTTGGCTTTTGGAAGTAGAGAGCAGAATTGTTTTGGAAGAATCTTGGGTGAAACCCAGAAGGAGGGGAGAGGGGGACCCACAGGGAAGGGGACACCAGATCCAGGTACCAGTCTCACCTGAAGAGACAGAGCTCTGAGAGAAGTCCTACTCCCCAGAGCACTGCCAGTGTGTGTCCAAGGTCTAGATGCGACCAGAGACTCTCACCAACCAACAATCTAACTTTTCATTTTCTAAAGATTTTATTTATTTATTTATTTGAGAGAGGAGGGAGGGGCAGGGGGAGAGGGAGAGGGAGAGAGAGAATCTCAAGCAGCCTCCATGCTGAGCGGGGAGCCTGATGCAGGGCTTGATCTCACGACCTTGAGATCATGACCTGAGCAGAAATCAAGAGTCAGTCTTTTAACTGACTGAGCCACCCAGGCGCCCCCTGAGAGGCATGTTAAAACTATGAGTAAAACAACACCACTGCAAGTTATCAACATCTTGTATAGCACTGGGTGCCAATTGTGAGAGCATGGGGTTTGACTGCTGGCATAAACACAATGCATAGACCTACTTTTAAGTTTACAAATTTTTTCCTCTGCATGTCCAGCTGTAAATGAGCCCACCAAAGCATTCTTCATTTCTGTCACTGTTTCTTATAATTTTACTTCTAACATCCCTTTTGATTCTTCTTTATAATTGCCACTTCTCTCCTGATATCACCCATATGGTCTTGCATGTTGCCAACTTTTCCCGTTAGATTCTTAAAGATATTCATTGTAGTTATTTAGAATTCCCTCTCTGATGATCTAATAGCTGTACCATCTCTACATCTGGTTCTGATGATTGGTTTGTCTCTTCGGACTGGTTCTTTCTTGGCTTTTGAAATGTATTATACTTTTTTGTTGAAAGTTAGGCATGTTGTATGATGGTAATAGATACTTAGAATCTTTAGTGTGAGGATTTATATTGATTTGGCTAAGAGTTGGGCTGTGTTTAATGTTTGTTATTTCTATAGACACCAGATGCTTCAAATTCCTCCAGTAATCTTGTTTTTTTCTCCCCTATCCATTTTGATGCTTCCCTTTGTACTGCTTTCCAGGGACAGGATCTGTATCTTTCAACCGGAATCCTCTGTTATTGGGGATGTTGTTGGTATGGTAGTAGGATCTGGGGAAGTAGACCTTTCACTAATACTGTGATGATGTCTCAGTCTTTGAAGTGCACGGAAGGCCTGTGTCTAGGAACTGTGGCCTTCATAAGAGTTTCTGAACCCCCTCCAAGAGTGGGTTTATGCCTTTTTTGTGCCCATTCCTTTCCCTGACTACAGTATTCACAGTCTACCTGCTTGGAGCCTTTTCCCTGTGATCAACGGCTTCCCCTCCCTCTTTTCCTTAGATGAGACAGAAAGGCTGGAGGGTTGGGATAGGCATGGTTCCCTTCCTCTAGCTAGGATGAGATGTATATTTATCCCTGGTCCAAGTGTTTCTCCCTGAAGATTAAACCTTGGGTAATCATCCTGATTTCTCTTTTCCTCTCTCTGTCCAGGTGAATGAACATGGAATGATGGGAAGGGCATGTTCTCCGATCCTCCCTGTGAGAGTCTGGTGGGATTCTGGGGGATGAAGCTCCCAAAAGTGTAAGGATATCTGTATAACTCTGATCCTTAGTCCACACTTGGCCTTCATCAAGTGTTCCTACTGGCTTACAGCACCCAGCAGCTTCTGCTCCAAGTAAGCAAATCTCACCCCCTCCATCTCTCTGGAGGCACCTTCTCTCCACTTTTCAGGATGGTGGTTTATCCTAGAGCCTCAATTATCTGATGGGTCCAAGAAAAGCAGTTGAGTTTACTTTGCCCAGCTTTTTCTTGTTATAAGGATGAGAATGATGACTTCCATACTCTGTACAGGTCAAAGCTGAAACTGAAAGTAGAAGTAACTTTTTTTTTTTTAATATTAGTGTGTTTTGCCAAGTTATTTTGCAGAGTGCTTGAAAACAATTTGCACTCTTACTACCTATGAGTGAAATTTCCTGTTTCCTCACTATCCTCACCTACTTGCCAGCAACTGCTATTATTTTTATTTTTCTGGCAAACTAATAGTTGAAAAGTGGTTTCTTATTGTGATGTTTTAATTATAAGAGTCTGAATATGTCTTTCTATGAATTAACTAAACAGAGTGGTTCATATAAATTTCCTATTCAAAACTTTTAACCATTTTCAGTAGTGTCTTTTTCTTCTTTTTTATTTGTGATTTTAATGTATTTTAGATACTGATCCTCTTCTGCTAGACTTTACTGTAACTATCTTTTTCAAGTCTTTTTCTGTTTTCATTAAAAAAAAACTTTGTCTAATATTTCTTTATTCACTAGGGATTATACATTGAAATCAGTTAAATTTAAATTTAAATTTTTAATTTTAAAATTAAAAAAAAATTTTTTTTGAAGATTCATATGTGTTTAATGTATATAAAGGCAAGGAAAGGGCAGTCCCGGATTCAAGAGCAATATTCTGTACAATGCATATGGTGGGGCTGAGGGGGAAGGGCAAGAGACCGTAGAACCCACACCTGAACACGTACAAAAATAACTTAACATGGCGACCCCCACCAGCAAGGATGTGGAGCTCTCCCCAGCCCCCAGGGCCGGGGGGCACATTCTAGAAAATGGCACAAGGGTTGCTAACCAGTGCGGGCCAAGGTGCTGTGGGGGTGAGAAGGTTTCTGATTTGTGTTTTTTGGGTTTTATTTAAAGTTTTTTCTAGCCTATGTTTTCTTATGTATTATTCTAAATGTTTTAAGGTTTATTTTTTTCATATTTAGGTCTTAATACATGTGGTACATCCTTTTTCTTTCTTTTTCTTATAAGCCACAGGTTTTTGTTTTTTTTTAATGTGGTGATAGAAGTAATAATATTTATTCAGTAATTTATCATTCTCCTGGTATTTAGAGATTACTAGCAACCAATAATAATATTTTCATAACACACCAAGATCACATGTATGTTTTGGGATTTGTTGTGAGATTTCTAATACAATCTATTGATCCCTTTTTTTCTGTGCTAACATTGCATTGTTTTAATTATTATAAATTTATAATGAGATGATATCTGGTAGCTCTACCTTGTTATATTTTAAGAATTGTCTTCACTATTCTTGGCATTATATACTTTTATATAAATTTTAGGATTAACTTGTCTAGATTCACCAAAAACATCTTTTGGGATATTAATTGGAATTTTATTAATTTTATAGATTTATGTGTGAATATTTGACATCCTAAAATATTAATTTTTCTACTCATAAACATGTTATATTTTCTAATTTATTCATATAAATCTTCTGTTTTTACATTCTTCCATACAGGTCTTACTTCTACTTTTGGGGTTTTCTCTTAATAATAATTTTGATTGTTCATTTGAAAGGGATATTTGTTTTACCTAATACTTTTTCCAACTGATTATTTTTGAAGTATAGAAATGCTACTGTATTTTCTTAGAGTTAACATGCTAGCTGAACTCCCTATTCTATTAGTTTGACTATAGACACTATTATATCTTCTCTTCGGACAATCATTTGTCTGGGAATAATGCCAGTTTTGTCTCTTTCTGTCTGGCCCCTATAACATTTATTTTTCATTTATTTCATTGTCTTGAGCCTCTAATACAATTTCAAATAGTAGAGTGACCCTGACTTTGTACCAGACTCAAATGGGTATATTTATACAAATTTATCATATTGATTTTTATGGTTAATTTTGTAAACGTTTCCCATTTTCTGAAAAAAATAGGTATTTTTTAGTGCAGAATTATGTGCCTATGCATGCACCTATTGGCACTCTAAGCTGGATACTTCTCTAAGCATCCTGGTGTGCATTATTTAATTTTGTTCTCACAACAAGTTTATGGAGTAGGCACTATTCTTCTACCTATTTTGAAGCCGAAGAAACAAATGTACCCCTGTGGTAACATAGCTAGTAAATCAGTGAGCAAGTATTTAAACCTAGCAGGTGTCTTCCACCCAATCTTCTGTTCTCAACTACCATACAATAGCGCCTACCCTAAATTCACAAATATTTATGTCTATTTTATTTTTTTATTTTTTTTATTTTTTTAAAGATTTTATTTATTTATTTGAGAGAGAGAATGAGAGAGAGAGAGAGCATGAGAGGGGGAGGGTCAGAGGGAGAAGCAGACTCCCTGCTGAGCAGGGAGCCCAATGCGGGACTCGATCCTGGGACTCCAGGATCATGACCTGAGCCGAAGGCAGTCGCTTAACCAACTGAGCCACCC
Organism: Phoca vitulina; assembly: GCF_004348235.1. NCBI lineage: Eukaryota > Metazoa > Chordata > Mammalia > Carnivora > Phocidae > Phoca > Phoca vitulina. The sequence continues at coordinate 12,641,563 of NW_022589768.1, read as the reverse complement.
AGGCGCCCCATTTATGTCTATTTTAGATGAAACTTTTAATTGTGTTGACCTTAATATTTTTCATTCTTGCCTTGTTTTTCCCTTCCTTATTTATCTTTTTTATTTGAGAGAGGAATATTAAATCTCTCACTATGGTTGTATGTGTGTCAATTTTATCCCATAAATCTTTTTTTTTTTTTTTTTTTTTGTATTGTAGTGTAATGCTCAGAATGTAGTCATGGATCACACATTTTCACTGTCTTCTAGCTTTAGGAATTGCTCTTGAAAAATTGCACATCACTATGATTTTCATACCTATTGTATGAGATCTGATTTTTCTCTCTGGAGGCTTTTAGGGTTACTTTGTTTTCTCTGTCTTCTCAGTTCTAAAATTTTAATATAATGTGCTTTGGGGTGTGTGCGTGCATGCGTGAGTGCGTGTGTGTGTGTGTGTGTGTGTGTATCCTTTCTCATTGCTCTGGATATGTAGTGAGCTCTTTTAAACTAGAAAATCAATATTTTAGTTCTGGGATTTTTTTCTTCTATTATTTCTTTGATAATTTCTTTCCATTTCTTACTCTCTCTCTTTCTGGAAATACTAAGATCAGATGCTGGATCTAAAGTAATCTTCTAATTTTTTCTGCCACTCTTATGTTCAAATCTTGGCCTTTTTCTTAGACTTTTTCGGAGTTTTTTCCACTATATCATCAAACATTCTATTAAATCTTATTTTAATTTTCATATATTCTTTCTTGCTGTTGAAATTCCTTTAAATATGATTTTCTTGATTCATTGAAACAATTTCTTTTCTAATCTGTGTGTGTGTGTGTGTTTAATTTTTTCCTATAATATGCATTGCTCTGTTTCCTCTGAGTTCTTTATTTTCCTGGTTTTTTTTCTCTCTTTTAATTTATTGCAGGGATTTCCACAAATAACAAGGGATCTACTCTTCATTCCAAATAAGGAGACACTGAAATGTTGAGTGCTAAGCTGTTTACATGGTAACAACTGATAAACTTTATTAACTGATAAACTTTATTAGAGAAAAAATGAAAAGGGATCTAGAAGTTTCTTTTGGAGATGACTGAATGTTAATGTCTGTAGGTCTTTTCTCTCAGGTAATTCTATTTAGCCAATGAGAATCCTTACAAATCTGCTGTTGGGGTTTTAAACTTATACCCTGGCACTCTGGGAACAGAGTGGAAAATGAGGGAAAGAATTCTTATTGTTCAATATATAGTTGTTTACTTGATCTGCCTCCTGGTGTTTTCAATGGCACTATATGCCTGCCCTCATTTATACCTTGCATCTGGGTGTCCTACAACTTAGAAACAATCATCCTTTCCAGAGTAATCTTTATCTTTTGCTATAGTTGTGGGAATGGGAAGAGGAAGGGGAGGATCTGGGATGTAGTTCCTCTTGTCTCAATCATTCCTTCTGTTTAAGATCCATTTCTCAATCTGTTTTCTCATACATGGTGTTTCTGGGTTTTGAGTTGTCAGCATTTTGGGACAGGAATCAGTTGCTTCCCTTTGGATGTCCTCTTTTATTTTTTATTTTATTTTTTATTTTTTAAAAGATTTTATTTATTTACTTGAGAGAGTGAGCCAGAGAGAGCGCATGAGTAGGGGGAGCAGAGGGAGGAGCAGAGGGAGAGGAGAAGCAGGCAACCAGCTGAGCAGGGAGCCAGATGTGGGGCTCCATTCCAGGACTCTAGGATCATGACCTGAGCCCAAGGCAAATGCTTAACCGACTGAGCCACCCAGGTCCCCTAGATGTCCTTTTTTAGCATTTAGACGTCTTTATCTGTGGTCATCTTGTCATTCTCTTTGTACTTGCCGGCTAATATAGCCTTTTTAAAGTCACTTTAGTTGGCTTTCTGTGTGGAATGGAGATAGAGACATGGCTATATTTAGCATATTTAACCAAGTAGGAAGCTATTTGATACATTTTCAAATCTTTATTTTATTTTACTTCCCCATTCTTTTTCATGTATTCTCAAGTGTGCTGTATACTATCCATTTCTGTATCTCTTAGTATCTGTAACACACTTATTTCTAAGTGACTTTCTTACTGCCATATGAAGAGTGAACTGCCCTCTGTTTAGACTCATCAGCTTTCTCTCACGATATGTTTGCTTCTGTGCTTTGCTTACTGCTTCCTCTCTTGACTTCTGAGATAATTCACTATGTGTACTGCTTTTTTATAAACAAACTTTTAAGGGGTTAGTTTCAAGCTTGTCTCTTTTTGGTCCCTTGTTGGTTTTATATCAGTTTTTACATGAGTTTCTTGCCTAAGGGTTTTCCCCATGCTGTTGGAATTCCAGTTCCTGCAGGCGAAACACCATCCATCTAAGCCCAGGTAGGTAGCGCCATGGCAGAACACGTGGCTATGAGGAGAATGGAGATTTTGTGCATGGGACAACTTCTCCCAGATTCCAGGCTTTATGCAGGCAGCCCACTTTTAGCTTACTTCCCCTTCCGCTTCCTTCTGGCACAAACTCTGGGCTTTAGCCCCAGAAAGAGAGCAACAGTGATATAAGCCCAGCCCCTCGGGTGTACATGAAGACTCACTGTCTCCTTGTCTCCGTGGCCTTCCATTATCACTTCTTATTTGGGTATGAACTTTCTACTCCTATGGCATCTGGATATTCTGTTTCTTACATTCAAACTCTGATATATTTTTTTCTCATATCTCATCTAGTACTTCTGTTGTGGAGAACAAGAGACAGAAGAGGGAGGGAATATCCAGAGCCCTTAATTTACAGCTAGTCAGGTGTGTGTGTGTGTGTGTGTGTGTGTGTGTGTGTGTGTGTATGAAATGCTCTTTTTGTGCTTTGAAACATCCCACTCTAGGCACAAAGGAGCCCTGAGACACCTTACAGGTTTATAAATAGAAGGAAGAATTCTTCCACCGGAGTAAAAGTGATCACACCAGAGCACCCTGAGCAAAAGAGGAATTAGAAATGTCTATTATTTACACATATGGAGGCCCACAGAAGGCCCCTTAACAGAATACCTTCCCTGCAGGCTACTCAAGATAAAAAAGCCCACCCACAATGAGTTTGTTTTTTTTTTTTAAAGTAAGTGATCTTAATCCAGTCTCTTAATAAATGGGCATTAGGGGGTTTATGTAAATCCCAAAATTTTGTGCACAACTGTGTGGACATGGGATTTTTTTTCAGATGAAATTATCCATTGTGTCTATCTTTTGCTAATATACAAATAATCCTAGTTGTCAATATGCCCGCTGCTACTTCATCCTGATCCTTTACATGTATTTGTTCAATGAATGCATGACAGAAAAGGGGAACGCTGGAGGGAGTGGTCGAGAGAGGGAACGGGGAATGGGATTCTGTCGGTACAACACATCACTATGCCGAAAACTGTTAACCAAAGAACAAAGGAAAATTAATTTTCCAAACCCTATCTGAAGAATGTATCCTCTGTGTTGCCAAAGCTACAGCAATGATAACACTTGCATGTCCTCATTCAGTAGAGGTAATGGATATTAATATACGTGAGAAGATCTAAACTGTGTGTTATTGAGCATGAAGCAAAGAAAAGAAGCCAGGGATAGTCCGCAGATGGCCTTCCCCTATTAATCCATTTAAAAATGATGGGGGAAAAATGTGAACACAATTTTCAGATCAACTTCCCACCAGACCTCAAGGGAGCCTCCAATTTTATCCCATCTCCATTAGGCTTCATGGAAAGACACATGACTCCTTTGTCTCTCACAATAAGAACCCGGCTCCTCAGACAGATGATGCAAGAGGCAATTATGTGCACACCAATTGTTTCCACAGCTTGGAAGAGAAGTCACTGGTCTCTAAACTAGCTGCGCAGCTTTGCAAAAAGCCTCTCAATCTGGCCTGTGTTCGATGACAGAAGCCCTTCCCCCACTCGCAGTAGACTTTCTGGTTGGAAGGGAAGGGACAAGGAAGCAGGTAAACTGCAGATCAGGGCAGGCTGAAGCAGGTTTTGTAAGGAGCTGCACAGCTGTGACTGGAGAATAATTCGTCCCCGCCAATCTAGGGGAGGCGTGGTCAAAATAGATGAAGTGGCGTGTATGGTGTTAAGTAGATTCAGTCCCTGATGCCTTTTCAAATATTTCTACCAGGTTTCCCTGAGCAGAGTCTGCTGCCAATCAGCGACTCACTGGGGAGGAACTCTAAGAGGGAAAATAAATCACATGCTGCTTCTCTAAGTTGGAGGGAGATGGGAGAAGAAATCCTTGTCAGGGAGGTCAAGGAATGATATTAATAAATAAGTCAATTTCCTAAGCAGTGAAATAACCCTTTTGAAAACCTCCAGACTAGTTTATCTGTACAGAACCCCCCACACCTGTTTTTCTTTTCTCTGCTGATTATTCTACCATTTCTCTAATGTCCTTATTTCCTATAGTAAATTAGTAAAACAGAAGTTCTCTGAAATGAAGTCAGTATTCAGAGGAAAGATACCCCAAAGTGGCTTTGGAAACACATTCAGAGCCATTCAGGAAAGTACAAGTCATTGTTCCCATCTTGTAAGCTCTGCACGAGGGCTCTAGTCCCTCTCGCCCTATAAATTCTCTTTCCAGTAAGGGCACTAGTAATGGATTGCAAGTTGAGGACAAAGGGTGGCCACAGACCCCATTTTGAAATAGGTTAACCTTGTTACTAGAGCACGGTCTCTGCTTTCTGTCCAGACTCCGACTTTCCTCTCTGGATTCCAACATCTGTGCTTTCCAGAATTAACTGCTAACCTGGTCCACCTCTCCATCCCAGCCCCAACTCACCAAACCCTAGGCTGCCTTAGACCAGTGCCATGTTCACTATAATGTCGAGGATGTACATTTCTAGAGCTATGGTAATATATACATTCTTGTGGTTCAGATATCATTTTCTATCTGGCTTTCAGCCCTACCCCCAATCAGTCACTTACTAGCTTTGTGATCCTGGGACAGTTACGATGTTTCTGTGAGCCTCATTTTCTCACCTGTAAAGTGGAGATGATAATAATTATAAGGATTCTATTTTGAAAATCAAATGCACTAATGTGTGATGTATAAGATGTTGCTCACAGAATACCTGGACAATATTCAGTAAATGGTATACTTTTTTTACAGTATTTATTTATTTATTTATTTATTTATTTATTTATTTATTTATCAGAGAGAGAGAGAATGAGTGAGAGAGCACAAGCAGGGGGAGTGGCAGGGAGAGGGAGAAGCAGACTCCCTGCTGAGCAAGGAGCCCCATGCAGGATGATCCCAGGACCCTGGGATCGTGATCTGAGCTGAAGGCAGACACTTAACCCACTGAGCCACTCAGGCATCCCAGTGAACAGTACTATTGTTATTTTTGTTGTTATTGTTGAAAAAGAGTATTAACACCAAGAAAAGATTTCTTAATGTTAGCCCTCTATAAATCATTAAGGGAGATGTTAGATGGAAAGAGCTGTCTGTCATAGGCAATGTTCATTTTTCACTATATAATGGGACACATCTGTGATAATGGGCAAGATTTGAAATTGGGTATGCCTCAGAATTTCTAAGGTGTATGATTGTCATGGTGATAGGAACAATAGTAACCTCTATGAACCATGAGTGTGTAATATAACATCTCCGATTTTAACGATTTTGTTATTGAATGCATTTATTTAATTCCATCATTCAATCAATATTTCATGAGAGCAATCAATTGTCACCCCTGAATTAGATGCTGGAGCCACAGAAAAGAATTTCTCACAGTCCCTGCCTTTAAAAAGTTTATGGTTCCACCACAAAGCCTACAATTCAACAAACAATTTCAATGTGAGTCCAATATTGAATAAGCTTGTTAATGCCTGTTAAACACAATGTTTCTATGCAGAATCCTGACCTCAGCGGCCCTACAACTCATCCTCGAGGGGATGTTATTAAGTGGCTCAGCCTCTCCAGAGGGATGTTAGCCAAACATCTCTCGCTGGGTTTTAAGGCTGTTTGCAGTAGCGGTACACACATCTGTCAGCAATATAATCCAGGGATGGCTGGTCTTCACTCGATATTGTTCAAAGGCTCATTTAAGAGTATGCTTTATAAAGCACATAGCCTATGATTTCTAACAATTTTCTAAAACAGATTATTGACTCAAGCCCGATCAACAGAGAACCAGGAGTGTGGACTCCACTACTGTGGTAATTCACTGGCTCCTACCCTTTACTCTAGGCTCTTGGTCTATCATCATTGGCTGACATTGAGAATCGTGATAAAGATAAGATCCTAGAAAACCATTATTAGATCAATTAAAAGATAGATTGGAGCTGCACCTTGGACTACCCCTTCTTTGCTGCAATGTCTTCCTTTTCATTACTGCCCTGTGCCTCTTGAAAAAATAAATATACCCCCTTGCTCAGTTAACACTCTCCAGCCACTTGACCATCTCTCTACTCTTCAGGGCTAGGCTTCTGGAAAGAGTTGACTTTGCACTCTCTCCCTACATCCTCACCCCTACTCGTGCCCCATCTACTTCAGTCTGAGGAAAGTTCAGTGATATGGAAGGTGAACATAGGAAGTACAATATCCACCTAATAACATTTCACTTGATGTTCATTTTTACTTTAATCTGTTTTGAGATTTCCGGGACTTTATGGTTTAGGTCAACAATTTGGTTTCCGGCAATTTCGGTTGGAGTATTTTGCTATTTTTAAATTTTTTGGTATTCATATTTTTAATGTTTTCTTCATAGCTTTTTCCCCCTCCTTTTTCCCTAACACTCTCTTCTTGTTTTATGGGTTGAATAGGCTCTTAAACCTTTCTTTGGATATTGATTTGATTTTTGTTTTTGCTCTTTAGTGCTTTTCCATTTTTTTCCCCTAGGGCTGTAGTTCTTTTTATTTTTCCTAAAACTCTTTCTTGCAAACTCTGGGTTTTCCTCACATGCTTTGGGACTTTTGGCTATCCGAGTATATCAAAAACTAGCTGGATTGTGTGGTAGGTGGAGTGACTCTTTCCCCCCCATCATGTGTATGTGTCTCCTAAATGGGACCCTCCCCTGAATAGGAGAAATAACTGAGCTTTGTGTAAGTCAGTTGCATCTCTCCAGAAGCAGTCTTTTCGATCTCGTACATGGGCAGGGAGCAGGCAGCGAGCTCAGGGGCAAGCAAGTAGCACGGATTGACTCTCAGGTGGGAACATTTAATGTATAATTTACTCTCCTGGGTGCCAAGATCTTGTTTTAATTTCATCTGGATCTTGTTTTAAGGACTTCAGTTATCTCACACTCTTCTCTGTTTCTCTCTCAGACCTCAGCACTTATACTACGAGTGTTCTCTAAGATGCTATTTCCAGTCGTTTAGGAAAGAGTTCATAGGATTCTACCTAGTGAGAAAATGCTGCCGCCAGCACCTCTGTAAGTGTCAGTGATGGAAAGGAGCTGTCTTATCCAGCTGATCTTGAAACAGAGGTTTAACCTTGAACCTGGATGAGTGCCTCCAGCCCACATCCGCTCTGAGTGTTCGTTAACCTCAACTTGGTGTCTCTCAGACGTCTGTTGGGAAGAGGGGCTCTTCCTTCTGCAGCAGGCTTTGCCTGTGGGTATTTGTGGATTTCTGTGAATTTCTCTACTTTGGTTGTCTTCCCACTCAACCTCTATTACTTTTACTTTCTACCATTAAGAAATAGCTCCAAATTTCATATCCGCTCATGGTACCCATTTAAATGGTGAGCACAAATATTTATTATATATTTTAAAGTATCTTTACTGTTACTTGTGTGGGAATTATATTTATGTGGGAATTTGGGAAGGATGGGAATTAAACACATGAGCTCAGTTCTACCATTATTTATTGGAAGCTCCTTTGCTGCTGAAGTTCTGTCTCCTGCAGCCTTTCTTTCTGCCTTCAGGATTCAAGACACTGGTTTCACAAGGTTGTCTTATCCATGTTTAATGCAGCCCTTTTAGTCACCATGATGCATTGTGGCACAATGTGAGATATGAGTGAGTTAATTGAAACACATATGAGAAATGCAGATAGAGTCAGGTACGGATGCTCTGTGGGAAAAGGGGTCAATGTGACCAGCTGGGGCCGTGGATGTGCACAGAGGAACCAGCACAATGGCCTTTACAAAGGGAACAACTGAGCCAATTCTTGAAGAGAAAAAAAGGCACTGACTCACAAAGAAGACCCAGGACAGAGAGGAGAGGGTGAATGAAGGCATAAAGTGAGAAAGTACTAGACACAATGGAATCCATGAATAATTTCATATGACTGGAGGGAAAGGAGTGTGTAGGGAATGAAGCAAGATGCAAAATCAGAAGCCAGATCCTGAAAGGCTTTGTCTATTGTGCTAAACAGTTTGGAATTTACCCTAAAGGCAGCAGTGACTCAGTGAAGGATTTTAAACACAGGGACGACATGATTAATAATGGCTAACATTTAGGAACGATGTGCCAGGCAATGTTCTAAGTGTTTCACATGGATTAAGTAATTTAACCCTCATGACAATCTGATGAGGCAGATGCTATTAATATCCTCATTTTTCAGTGGAGCAATTGACTATAAAACATAAATTCCTCAACATAAAGTCTTCATGTGTGTACTGATGGATCTTGAAATTCTAGTGCTGGATCTGACAGTGAATATGCATTGAATGGGTGTATGAATGAATGAATGAGACACCAAGATTATACTCCCAGCGAAAGGCAGAACCAGGATTTGAAAAGGGGTGGCCTGACTCCAGAGCCATCACATTTAAACACTATCATTGTGTCTACATTAAAAAAGAAAAAAAGATAATTTGGGGCAGAAGGAGAAGAGTCTGGAATCTGACAGATCTGGGAGCAGCTTCACAACAGAATTGAAAGCATTACAGTGTTACTGAAAGTGTAACCATTGAATGTTAATTTATATTTACTTTGTTGTTGTTTTTGATTTTTACTCTCTTCTTCCATTAGAATCTATTCTCTGTGAGGTTGAAGATTTTGTCTATTTGTTTAGTGTTGCATCCTTAGCACCTCACAGAGTTTCAGGCATAGAATAGTTGATCAGCAAATATTTGTTGAATAAATGAATAAGCAAATGATTACATAAGTTTGCAAATACTGCATACCGGATCTCCCTTTTGGTGATTCATGACCCACGTTATCATATTAATGGTAATAAACCTGTTCAATTTTTTCAACCTCATTTTCCCAAATTTCACTTACTCTCACACCCTTTTATTCTTAGAATTAGTGTTTTTCTTAGAATTGCTACATTGGAATTAGAAAGACTTTGGAGAAACCTTCCTTCAGGAAGTTTCTACTCAATCTATTGTTATAGTGTCAAGTTGTTTTATATCTTGCAAAATATCTATATGGTACCCACTGTTAATAAGGCAAAGAAATGGTCTTAGATAATGACATAACAACCCCAGGAGGAGGGAAAGTGTTGCCAGCTGGGTTAAGTCAAGTGAGCAACACTGTCCAGTAGGGCTGTGTAGAGTCTGCAGAGATTTAGTTTCCAAGGGCACTGATGTGAAAAAAGAAGAGATGAATACCCACAATTCTTGCATAAGTCCACATGATGGTATGGATTAATGTATAGATACCTGTGATGCTCCTGGGTCTGCTTATTTCATGATTCCTTGTCCTTCCCTGCTTCTGTCTCAAACCATTTATCTTTGGAGGAAGGTAAATCTGGTGGCAGCATCTCCCAGATCCTCCTGTCATCTGGGTTCTAGTTGGTTTCAGTCAATGGGGGGCACTGGCAAGAAGAGGGTGGGAGACTCCAGGACATCTTTCTCCCTTCTTTACTGTCTTAGGTTGTATCTCCAGTAGCATTGCCCCATTTCCTGCTGTACAAGACCACTGTGGTACTGGTTTGTTTGGGATGACATTAGTCCTGGGGATATCATAACATCACATCCTTCTTCGCCAATCCTGCCTTAGAGTGGTGGTGGCCTCCTGATGCTAATTCCCAGATTGCCTCATTGCTCCCTATTTGGCTGAGCTTTTTTCATTGCCTCTGAAACCAGCGACCTGCATTAAATTCCTTCAGCTTGGGGATGCCTAGGTGGCTCAGTCAGTTAAGCATCCAGCTCTTGATTTCAGCTTAGGTCATGGTCTCAGGGTCATAAGATCAAGCCCCACATCGTGTTCCACACTCAGTGATCAGCAGGGAGTCTGCTTGAGATTCTCTTTTGCCCTCTCCCACTGCCCCCACCCCCTTCTCTCTCTCTCTCTCTTTAAACATAAAATAAATAAATCTTAAAAAATAAATAAATAAATTGCCTCAGCTTTCAGTACTTAGAGTTGCTTTTGTTTTCTTAGTCATGCTTTAAAGATCCAGTCAACAACAACAAAGAAAGGAAAGAGTGCTATTGGGATCATCTTTCTAAGCTTCAAAATGGGTGGTTTAGCTGAAAGATGAACTTCCATGTTTGAAATGTGAAGGTTCTATAAATGGCATTTCCTAAAGTACTGTCCAAGGATCATCTGCTTCAGAAATCTCTGATAAGTTGAGCAAAAATGTATATTCTTGGACTCATCTTTGGCCTGCTAACTCTAGGGGATGTGGCTAGGGAATCTGAAATTCCAACCAACTCTCTATGAGAATCTTATAAAAAATGAAGTTTAAGATCAGCAGTCTACCATCTTTGATCTTCTTGAGAACGTTTTGCAGAGAAGTGACACAGTGTGTCTTAAGATATTCTGAAAAGTTTTCCATTTGCTCTATTTCAAGAAATGCCATCTGTCAAATCAAGAAATTTAGATGAATTTGGTTAAATTGTTTTTGGTTAATTTTTAAAATGTCACATATTATGGATCTTCCAGAAGTAATCTTAAGCAGGGGTATATATGTTTCACATGCTTCTAAGGAACTTCACAATCCACAAAATATTGGATATATGAAATATAAAACTATGTGCAGACTAAAATTTCATGCCTTTCTTGCTAGACTAGTGATTGCCAAATTTGATTTATCATACCCTAAGGAAAGTTATCTTATGTAAGGGGCGCCAAGTATTTTGAATACATTTTCAGTAAAAATAAATTTTTAAACATTGCTCGAAATATGCATTGTCCAACACTTCCAAGAGACACTAAACAGTTAGTTTGCTTTAGGTATAAAGTAGGGTAATAACCTTTTTTAGCTTAGGTTCCCCTAAAAACCAAAGCTTGAAGCAGGCACTTGGGTGCAGGTAATTTGTTTTGAGAAGTGAATTCAAAGAGGAGGAATGGGAAAAGCCAACCCAAGAGTGTGCTATCAAGTTGACTGTGACTAACAAGAGCAGGGGCCAGATTCTAGTAAGAAAACATTAAAGAGACACACAGAAAAAAGACATAAATAAATTCAGTTGGAAAGAAGAAGGGAACAGTTATCCATCAGTCCTTTCCCTTCACTGGCCAAAGGTTGTCTAATGGTATCATTGACTCGTCATGCTTCCAGGCATGTGTTTTGGTCGGAATGGCTGAATTGGTCCCTGTACCCACTCCAGACAGTGGTGGCCAAGTTACCCGGGGGGGGCAAGCTGCTGAGAGTTTACACCTACACACAGTTGTTGCTTAATAATGGCTTCTGTAAAAGGTGGGCAAAATATTACATATGGCCCGGAGGAGTATGATACCTCCCTTTTTAGGTATTTAATAATCATTAGAAATGATTCCCCACCCCCCCAGGCAAAGGAGTGTGGGTTTTTTCAAATACATGAATTATAAATATTTTATCTCCAGAGATGGTTTTTGTATTTTTAGTCTGGATTATGTTTATGCCTCATCTTTTCTCCTCCTGGCCTGATGGGAAACATTTATCCCTTTGTAGTTAACATGCAAAACTTGGAAAGAACCCATGAAATAAAAGCAGGTTAAAATAAATTCCCTAGAAGCTATGACTTGAAATTGTTTATTTGCTAACGAGAGAGTCTTGTTGGACATTGAGCAGATTATAAAGTTGCCACCAAAAGGACTTCTAAGCATAGGGTGCTCTTAAATCATTCTGATGGCAACGTAAGCTACGGCAAAGTGGAATCATTTGAAAAAGTGCAAGACATGTCCCCTCACGCTTTCTTAGAATAAGCACAATGACTCATATTTTTTCTCCTCTGGATGGTCTCAAAGTCCTCCATATCAGTTTCTACCCCAGCTCCCTTCCATGTTTCTCACCATACCTGCCCTTCATCTGTCCTATTTTTTTTTGTTTGTTTAAATAGGAAATGAAGGGAAGAACATTCTCTACCTTTCCTATTATTTCTGCTAATGTAGATCCATCATTATGTACCTGTATCTAACCCTGTATTCTTCCAGAAACTATTTAGGCTGTCGATGCTGGTTTATGATCTGGCTCTTGTGTATTAGTAAGAACATAGACCCTAGACTTGGTCAGTCCTGGGTTTGAATCCTGCTCCAACACCTATAAGCTGTATGAATTTGTAATGCCCTTAACTTATTTGGACCTCATGCTACCTTCTGTGAAACAGGGCTAGTAATATCTTTCTTACAGGCTTATAATGAAACCTGAATGAGGAAATAGATGGAAAACGGTTTAACACAGTGTCTGACACATAATAAACATTTCATAAATAGTCTTTGTCATTTTTATTTAGTGCTCTACACAATTTGTGTTTTTCATCTCCATTTTTATATGTTATCTGTGGATTTAACAATAAATGTATAGACAGGATCTTGGTAACAGGGACTTAAAATCAATCTTGTGGACTGGCTTTAAACTAATGCTCTTTTGCCCAGAGTGTTAATGAACTACACACGTAGAGAAACACAAATAGAAACAAAACCAAACAAGTGTTGTTAACAACAGATCTAGACAGCAGAAATGGTTCCTAGAAGAAGCCTCGAAGCAAAAGCTCCAGACTTCTACTTAGTTAGGAAAAGGGAATGGGGAGCTGACCTGCCTTGGATGAGAACTTCAACTGTGGACAGTTCTTTATTGAATTTCTCAAAGTCGGAAATAGCAATAGATTTTGTTGCTGTATCTGCAAAAGTGTAAAAAGAATGCAAGCTTTCTATGTGCACAATGAGGAAATGGTTATTGGCTTTATTTTGGGCTCTGTAATCCCACCCAAAGTGCAGTCAATACCACAAAGTACAACAATAACATTTTACTTAAATTGGTGGTTCAGATGGGCAACATGAATGCCAATGGAATATAAAGTGCTCTGAAATCTACCCAAGACACAGGAGTGTATGCATTAGCCACACATGTGAGTAAATAAAAAGCTTTTATACCAAAGAGGAGACAAAGAGCTTTGAAATTTCTTATTGTTTTATTCTTTTAGATTTTGTTTATTTATTTGATTGAGAGAGAGAGAGAGAGAGAGCAGGGAAAGAGGCAGAGGGAGAAGGAGAGAATCCCAAGCTGACTCTGTACTGAGCGAGCGTGGAGCCTGACCCCGGGCTCCATCTCACAACCCTGAGATCATGACCTGAGTGGAAATCAAGAGTTGGACGCTCAACAGACTGAGCCACTCAGGTGCCTCTAGCTTTGAAATTTCTCAAACACTTATTAACATAACTTGAATGTGATATCAGGAAGGCAGGACGGGACTATGATTGGAGTAGGGTGAGCAGAATCTTAATCAATGGCTTTTGACTCTATTTGGAAAGACACTGTAAAATAAGGAAGGGTGGTCATTTTGAAATGCAAGAAAGGGATTCAGAAAGCCAGAATTCCACAGGGTTTATCTAAAGACTTCCCAGGAGAGAAAGCCACTGGATGTGATAAGCAGAAGTCCTGCCATCATAAAAGTGTTTTCTTCTAAGGAGCAATGTTAACCTGATCTCCATGGGTAAAAAAAATAGCAACGCAGAAATCTCTGCAGACAGATTTTGAACTTAAGAATTGCTCAACAGCAGAGTTATGCTTAATTTTGAAGTCTTGTCATCTCCAGGTAAGAAACAAAGTCTTGAAGTTATTCACATTTTGTATAGCAATCTTATCTGAACATGGACATTCTGCTTTACTGAAGTCAAAATATAGGGATAGATGCTGTTCTGCCTGCTTGGAATGTATATCTCAGACTTGTCCCTGGATGATCCATCTTATATCCTTTCCATCAATCCAAGAAGCATTTCTTACCAGCCTCTAAAGTCATGTCACCTCTCTGCCATAGCCAGCCACACTCCACCCCATGACCCAATCACTTTCATTGCTTAGTGTGAATTTCACTGTGGCAATTTCACTATCTGACATAACCTTATTGTGCATTTATTTTATTTATTTATTTATTTTTGCTTATGTACTGCATGTCTCTTTGTACAAAAATGTAAATTCTGTGAAAGAGAAGGCTCTGCCTATCTTGTTTAAAGCTATGTCCCTGGTATTCAAGAGTGACTAATCATAAATTTTCATTGAATGAATGAATTAGAAAATGAATAAATAAAATATTGCACTGAATTTGTGGTTACATTTTTTTCTGCGGTCATACCGAATACTAGCAAATACTAGCAAATTAATTTTATCAAGTCGTCATCTTTCATATTCAACTCAACCATTATACCACTTAAAACAATTTTCCCACCTTCTCCCTGAGAGATGCCGGGGCAAGCACAGTGTTCCCTGAACCTCACTGGGGAGCCACATTAGTGGAGGACTTTTCTGGTACTTTCTAATGCTGATGCAGATGGTAATGATGGTACCAACATCCAAACTCGTCATGCATTATCTCATCCAATTCACACAGCCAAAAGGAGGTGAGCATTACCATCCACACATCAGAGATCAGAAGACTCAACTCCAAAGTACAATAGTTTGCCCTATGTCACAGAGTGGGAAGGTGTCAGGGGAAGGTTTATCTGTTCTTAAAGCCCAGACTCTTCCCAAAGAATATCTCCACTATGCTCTATTGCTTCCCTTGCAACTTAATTCCAGAGTCTTCTTGCCCCTACAACCTTGAAAACATTTCTGTAAGTAAAGCTAAATCAACAACCACCAGAGAACATGGCAAAAGTTAGTCACCATGAAATTTTTTTTCAAACTTAAATACCATTAAGTTTGTCTTAAATATACAATTCTTCTACAAGTCTTCTTAAATATATAATTAAAACTATTAGCATTCATGGGGAGCCTGGGTGGCTCAGTCGCTTAAGCGTCTGCCTTCCGCTCAGGTCATGATTCCAGGTCCTGGATTGAGCTCCCTGCTCGGGGGCCAGGGCCGGGGGGTCTGCTTCTCCTTCTCCCTCCATGTGCATGCTCTTTCGCTCTCTCTCAAATAAATAAATAAAATCTTAAAAAAAACCTATTAGCATTCTCTTCCTAAGTTATCTCTTAACTGATCGTTATAGGAAAATGCACCCCTTTGACCATTTTACCCATTATGTGTTTGAATGCATTATTTAAACCAAACTGATTTCCTAGGCCTGCACTGTCCAAAATGGTATCCACTAACCATACGGGGTTCTTGAGCACTTGAAATGTGGCTAGTCCAAATCAAGATGTACTCTAAGTGTATCATTGAATCATGAAGACTTTGTATATGAAATGAAAGTAAAATATCCCAAGAATTTTTTGAATGCATGTACAAATGTTAATATTTTGGATTTATTAGATTAAGAAAAAATAAACCGTTAAAATTCCTTTCACCTACTTTTTTGCATGGTTAGTAGATATTTATAAATTATATACATGGCTCACATTATGTTTCTGATGAACAGCCCTGGCTCTGTAGTCTTCGTGATATCAGTTGAACCCATTACCTTTAAGGTACCCTGTTATATTTATGGTGTATCATATTCTGTTCTGTAAACTGCCAACTGCTATCCATTTTTATTTTTGGAACATGTACCTAGCATTGGGTCTTTATGAGGTAATGTCCATTAGGAATGGTTCTGTGGTGGGGAGTAACCCCAGCTGCTCTGTAAGGTCAATCTGCTGGTCCAGAGTTGGCACTTGCTTACAACAGCTCATTGTCTGGACCAGACTTGGGCTTTCTTATGTGTTCTGTATTTGTAGCCCTAATTATGGCTTCCAGGGTCAGGCACTTTCAGGCAGCTAATAGCCAGTTTGACTAAAAGTCCATCAGCTTTCCAGCCATTCATTAAATGCTAGGAAATGCCTTACCCCAAGGTCAATACTGCTTAGCTCAGTCATACTTTATAATCGAGAGAAAGAACACTTTCCTCTTCATTGTCAATAGTATTGATTGGCAGTTCTTTGGGTGGCCCTGGTCATTTTTACTTGCCCTCCCTTTGTTTTCAACTGCCAAGGAGCTGACATCATCTTTCTTTTCACAATATGGACATTATTGCCATGCTGAAAGCCCAGTACAAGGAGATCCACTGTCAGACATTGGACCTCACCTCTTCATTATTATTGTAAAGTGACTCACAGGCAAAAGGAACGGAGGAGCAAGGAGGCCCATGCAATAAACTGTACAAGTCACTGGCCTGATAAACTAACATCTTTACCGCCAGCCACAATGCTCCCATTAAACTCAAATAGAAGAGTAGGTATGACTAATTCTTCCCTTTACCCGCCAAAAATAAATCACAGCACCAAGCTGGAATGAGACACAGACTTTTCCAGGATGAAGAGTTGAGTTGGAGGCTGAAACACTGGAAACATTTTGAAAAGGAGCCAGGCTTCCTGAGCAGGGGATTGCTGAACAAGCTTCCCAGAGCAGATCCTTCACATAAAAGCTGATTTGTCAGAGGCAGCTGCAGTGACTTGCAGGATATGGGGACATTTATGAGATTTTATTAGATATTAAATATGCATTGTTCTTTCCAATAGGTCATTCGTTAATTCATTTACACAAGCCTCTGTCCTTCAAACACCTTCACAAATTGTTCATGTTTAGGGACCATTCCAGATGTCTCCCCCAGAGCTATGTATCTAAAATTCATAGCAGCTTATATGTACAGATATTTTGTTTGCATCCGATTCTCTGAAGTTTGTTGGTGTTGGGGTCTGACACATGGCAAATTAAACTCTAATACTTCATGTTTTGGAGTCTTCATCTGTAAAATGGAGACATTAGTAAGTCATTTGTACGGTAAAATATATAAGGGATCTATTAACAATGTTAGAGCCTTGTGAATATTATCCTAGTGATTGGGGTTAGCATACAGTGGAATAAAATGGCTAAAGCTTTTTATTACTTTGGATCAGAATCAATATATTTATGTAGCCAGTATAATAATTTATATATATGAAGGACCAAATAACTGGTTCCTTTTATTATTACCATTATTACTGCTTTTATCTAACCCTGACATTTTTGGAATGTTGCAGTGTCATTTCGCATCAAAGATTCATTTGGAAAATTCATTAGTAGAACAATGAAGATGTAATTAATGCAGAAGTCTTTGGGGCTGTTTCAGATCATGCGTCAGCCCCATTGCTGGGGGACAGACATCTGCCCTTTGGACAGGTTGGAGAGGACAGAGATGAAAAGGACATGTTCTACAGCGAGAGCCCTTGCATGTAAATCCCGGTTCCATCACTTAACTATCATGTGACTTGAGGCAAGTTACTAACCTCTCCATGCTGAGGCATGGATCCCTAACCTATAAAACAGAATCACAGACTCAAAAAGATATTTGAACACTCATGTTCATTGCAGCATTGTTCGCAGTAGCTAAAGAGTAGAAGCAACCTGAGTGTCCATCAACAAATAGAATGGATAAATAAAATGTGCTTTATGTACACAATGGGGTATTATTGAGCCATAAAAGAAAGAAATTCTGGCACAGGCTACAACATGAATGAACCTTGGAGACATTGTGCTCGGTGAAATAAGCCAGTCACAAAAAGACAAATATTGTGTGATTCTACTTATACAAGGCACCTGGAGTGTTCACATTCGTAAAGATAGAAACTAGAATAGCAGTTGGCGGGTCCTGGGGGGAGGGAAGAATGGGAAGTTGTTTAATGGGGACAGAGTTTCAGTTTTGCAAGACAAAAAGAGTTTTGGAGGTGGATGCTGTTGATAGTTGCATAATAATGTGAATGCATTTACTGCCACTGAAACTTACACTTAAAAATGGCTAAGATGGTAAATTTTGTTATGTGTATTTTACTACAGTTAAAAAATTAAAACAAAAGAACCAGAATAACAATATCAGTTTCTTTACATTTTTGTTGAAGGGACTAAATGGAATAATGTCTTTCATGATGTAGCCCGCTGTTGGGCACCTAAGTATAAACTAAATAAATTGTAGGTGTCAAAAAAAAAAAAAGTTACAAAAACAAAACACTGACACCAACCAGCTATGGAATTTCTTTGAATTCACAACCCTCAGCTCTGAGCTGGTCTGTAAGGCCGAAAATGGGCCTAAGTAGTTCTCCAAAACCTGGAGTGACACGGTTAAAGGCAGGACAAGGTGAGGTCCTTAGCAAGATGAGACTTCATCTGAGCAGAGAAATGTTGATTGCTTAGTCTAAGAGAATCCCAAGTATAGTTAGCAGGGGACAGCAAAGAGGATAGACACGGTGAATTAGTACAGGCAAGGGAAGGAAGGCCAGAGGGGAGCTGTGTGGATGGTGTCGCACTGTGGCGGGAGGTCGCTCCAGCAGGCCTAAAGTCCAGTCCTCTGAACATAGCCCCTGACACTCCACCAGGCATTAATTTTCCCTCATAAATGCTTTTCACAGGCCTTCACTCACTTGGATGTGTCTTTTCCCCAAAGCTAACAAACTTGGCACACTTGTTCTTCCTAACAAAACATTGTGCCACTGGAAGGATTTTTTTTTTAAATAATAATATTTCTTAAGCCACTGGGATGGCTCAGTACCTGTCAGGCTAGCAGGGTCTATCTCTCACGGGGATATGCCAAGCCCAGTTGGGGCTACCTAAGGTCAGGCAGCAGTGACTTTTCTCATAGGGCTGGGTCAATTTGCTCTTTCAGCTCACTTGCGCTATCCCAGCAAATCTGGCCACACTTCCTCCTCCTGATCTAAAATATTCCAGTTTTTAATTAGTTCCAGGCCCGTCGATGTGACTGCCCCATCTGCACAATGCATTTGTGCCAATTCAAAGTCTGAAGTTGATGAACTAATATAGCCAACTGAAGACCTGTTGAAGGAGGCAAATGGAGCCACACTGTTGCTGGAAAATTCGCCTGGAGCGCCTGCCAATGCCCGGGCCCTTTCCAAGCCATGCCTGAACCATGGGCCTGTTATGAAAGGGCTGATGGATTCTATATTCTGTTTCTGTCCCTGCCTCTCCAAAACCAAAAGATGTGGGATGCACACTCTCGTGGGATGCACACTCCCCATAATCCGGGGCATGTGTCCATGATCAATAGCTTCCTCATTGGTGCACATGTGAGCAAGAAGAGGTCATGGCCCAAATCCAGCGAGGGCCAGCAGAATGGAGGAAAAATAAAATTAACACAGGTACAGTTAGGGTTTTTTTTTTTTTTTTTCCAATATGCAGCCTCATTTGCCCCTGAAATCCAGAGCCAAGTCCCATATGTCTACAGCTCAGCGTCCCCTTCCTCTTCCGTGTTTGATAGCATTAGGGACTTTTGTGTCCAGTGTTGTCCCTTAATAGTATTCTTTTCTGCTTATTAATATAGAGAGAGGAAAAATACATATACATAAACATATATGTAAGATATATACATGTGTGTTTTTGTGTATACATGTATATTTATGAATAAAATTTGAGTTTGAATTAATGCATTTAAGTCCAGTGTGTTCCTTCATACTGCACGTCAGGATAATACAAATGTTTAAATCATAGTCACAGAAATAAAATGATTAATCATCTGGGAAAATTTCTTATATCAGCAGGAAGTATGTTTGGTAGAGTTCAATTCAGGTTTTTTAGACATGTCATGGATACTAAGTTGTCCCATTTTAAGTGTCTTCTGAAAACATACTTTTAATTAATTTACTTATTCATTCACTTGATATATATTTCCTGAGTGCCTACTGTGTGTGAAGCTAAATCAACTATTTAGCAGTGAGCAATATGAAATACATAGACCAAACTCCTACTCTATGGAACTTATGCTTTCCTGGTATTATTTACCTTCTACTTATTTTCTTTCAAAAAAAATGAAAATGAAGACACCCCCACATACTTAATATTCTCCGATGATCATTGCTAGCTCATCATAATATTGTCATAACTTCTCTGAGCTGCAAGATCCTAATCATAAATTTTGTGGGTTACCTTTGACTTTGACAGTTTCTTCAAGGTCATTCTCCCATCATGGGTGAAACAGCATTAACCCCCATACCCATGCCATCCTACAACTCACTGACCCATCCCACAAGGACTTTTTGAGGTTCATAATGGTTGAATCACACTTCTGATGTAGGGAGTATATGCTTTCCCAGCCTGGCAGAGGTATAGATTCTGATTGAGATAGTAGGGAAAAGCATAGTCATATTCACTGACCTGGATAAAACAAGAAAACAAACAGTCTCAAAATGGCTCACTGTACATCCCTTTCAGGGTAAAAGTGAAACAAAAACTCCTTGTGTTCCAGTGACACTGGTTTGCAAATATCAGAGCGTCACGTTGTTTTTGGCAGTTCTCCCGTCAACCTGCCGAATTGTTCCCGAAAGCCACCCAGGTCTGAGGGGGGAAATGCCATGTGACGTCTCTCAGGATCTCTTCTATCAACCCCGCTTCTCCTCACTGTGCCCTCCAGTCTCATTTCCCAGAGCACCAACAAATCTCTTCTTCTACTGCTCCCCGCATAGCTTCTCCCAACCCCTGGATTTCGGAAGAGGGTCATCACAAAGCAGGGAGTGTTTATCAAAGAGAATCAGGTAGAAGGACCGAAATGTTTTGCCGGGATTAACCTGTACTAAGGCAGTCAAAAGCGCAAAAGGAAATTGGGAATGGGAGCCCACCTTTTGATTTGGCTTCACCCAGTCAGGATTAGGCAGGTTTACCTATGACCTGCGGTGTTGAACAGGCCTGTCAGTTAAAACTAAACACATTTCACAGGGGCGGTGAGCCAAAAGCATAAATTCTGCCAAAAACTAAACACTGCAAAAGGTCTGCCTAGTTTCAAAATATCTATGCCAGCTTCACAATACACAGCGTTCGGTGGGTGTGATTTTGCAGAGCACGGAGGGGGCACCACGCAGCAAGGGGGTCAGCTCTAGAATCCACCAGCTCTCTAGATTTGGGGAAGGGTCTCAGGATTTTTCTTTACCTCCTATGAAATAATCAAGGCTAGTGTGAGGAAATGACTAAGAAAAAGGGCCATGTAATTTGGAGAATATTATTCTCCCTGAAGAGCTTCAAGAAAGGAAGTTTCCAGAGACCCCCAGGGAGAACCAAGCGGGCAAGGATTGTGAGGAAATGCAGGGTCAGTCTCTGTGGGTCACTCTTTTAAGGTATTTGAGGTTACAAGTAAGGGCAGAGTAGAGGCTTGTAAGAAGGTTTAATTTAAGGAAATGAGGACTGTTGCCTTGGTTTATTGTCTATTTTAAAATTATGGGAGATCTAAGAATATCTCATATGGCATCAGATTTGGGGATTCAGCTTCCCAGGATAGGAATAGTGCGGTGACATTTGGGAACCACATGGATATATACCTAATGACTTGGGAATGTGGGAATCCATAAATAAAAGGGCATACGTTGTCCAAGAATAAATATGTGTGCATAGTTCACTGCCTTTGTTTAACAAATATTTCTGAGAGATTTCTATGTGCTGGGTCCTAAGAATAAAACATTGTAGTTTCTCTTCAAGCACCTAACATTTCTTGGGAGAGTCAGACATGCAAGCAGGCAGCTAGGAGCTTTGGGATACGTGTTATCAGTGGCACAAGCACAGAGCACCATTAGGGTATACAGGAGGGCATCTTACTCAGTTTTAGAGAGGTGCCAAAGAAATAAGAGGAATTTCTGGAAGGATCTGGAAGACTGTGGGAGTCAAACCAGTGAAAGAAAAGTCTTCTAAGTACGAGAAATGGCACCTACAAAGTGATATCATGGAAGGTCTATTGGAGAAGAAGACATTTGAGCAGGGACCTGGAGGAGGTGGGGCTGAGGGAGTTCCCCCAGCTTGTGGATTTCAGGAGAAAGGCCTGGGAATAACATGCACTTGCGTTCCAGGAACAATGAGGAAGATGATGTGGTCATTGCATACATGTCCGTCACTCACAGTCTATCCTGATTCCCAGTTCCCCCTGGCCATGTTTTCTTCCATCCGTTCCTTGGACACTGCCTAGTGGGTCTTTCCACTCCATCCTTTCCACAGTGCAGCAGTTGGATTCCTCTTCAATCCCAGATCAGAATTTTAGTTTTCTTGCTCATACTAGTGAACGGCTCTGAACCGAGGTTTTCTTGGTGAGGTGTTATAAAGCACCCTAGCTTCCTCACTTCTCTGGTACGAAAGACACTGTCTCCCTTCTCCCTATTCTTTGTCAATGCCCTGAATCACCACCCTCTGTTTGTATTCTGCTCTGATGAAGAAATTCCTCTGCTACCATAGCATCGACTGCTGTTTAACCCACATGGCCTGGAGGAGTCTGTTCTAGTTCTTCACCCCCCCTCAAAGATCCTTCTGGATCCCCAGGATCAGGACTCCTTGGTATACATCAAAGTGATCCTATCTCTAGAAATTTTAATTTAGATCTGCCAGGCAATCCCTGAGACCTCATATGCCACTCCATCCATTCTCTGTTTCAACCTCTTTCCAAGAGGCTCATGATGTTGTGGCCCTAGGCAGACTTGTGGTTGAAATGCTGTAAATTAGCATAGCTTAATTCAACATACAGCATTTGAAGGTGATCTGGATCGGAGGCGATTGTATGAAAGGAAAGTTTGTGAGTTCGGGGTGGTGATCATTTCTAGCTAATGGCCATGGACTTGCCCTCTTCTTTCTCTATTAAAATTTGTACCAGCACGTAAGTAGAGGTGCAGAACTGAAGCTGAGAATACTGACTATGGTTCTCACGTGATAGGAAGATTTTCTCTAAAATCTGCCAAGTTGATGTGACAAGGTGGTCTAACCAGGATGGCCATTAGCTATTTTCCAACAACTGTAAATTGCCTTGATCCATTTGATATTCTTTTTTTTATTATGTTCAGTTAGCCAGCATATAGTACCTCATAAGTTTTTGTTGTAGTGTTCAACAATTCATTAGTTGCGTATAACACGCAGTGTTCATCCCAATACGTGCCCTCCTTATTTAAGAATACACATTCAGCTTTCAAAATATCCATTAATTCTATACGAAAAAAATGTAGTGTTCATTTCATCCAAATGGACCCAAATTTATGTTCCCCAGGAGCAACCTCATATAACTGTAGACTTTTCTACTGGTACATAACCAACACATTTGATGTTTCCATTTTCAGAGATCATTTATTGTCTTCCACTAAAGAAGATGAGTATTTAAATATTCTTATATCCTCCCTCCCCATAAATACATTCCTTTCCCTTCTTTCATCATTCCCATTCTCCCAAAATACGAATTCTGTATGGACATTACTACGATTATATAGTAATATAGCTAATCTCCACAAACTAAATCCTGTGGTAATGCTATGATTATATTTTCCTTTCTTGTACAAAATTTTGGCTTTCCTGGAATAAAAAAAAAAAGTTGATTTGCTTAATTTGGTATATGTTTATTTAGTAATTCTTCCTCCAAATACTCCAACAGACTCCCCAGGAAGTCAGACACACCAGGTAATCTATGAGTCCCATCATGTATATGCTACTCCCAGAACTCTCTCTTGCGCTCCAATATGGGCACCTAGACTTGCTGCTGTTTGGTTATCTATCACTGTGTAACAAATAATACTAAAACTAAGGGCTTACAACTACTATTTTGTCATCTCTCATGGTTCCATTGGTTGCTGAGCTGAGCAATTCTGAATAGGACATGGAGACAATTGGGACTTTGTTAGGGATCTCCATGTGGTTAGCTGGGGCTTTCTGATAGAATGATGTCCTCAAGGTAGTTGGATTCTTCATGTGGTGTTTAGCTTTCTTCACTGTTCAAAAGCAAAAGGTACCAGAACTTCTTAATGTCTGAACCTAGAAGTCCTAAGGTCATTGGTCAAAGAAGTCATAAGGCCTGCCAAGATCCAAGAGGAATACAAATAGATCCCACCTCTTGACAGAGTCAGAGCAAAGCCATATTGCAAATAAGCAAGTGGGATGGGAGATATTTTGTGGCCATCTCTGGAAACATGATGCACTCTAGGGCATTATCTCTCATTCATGAAACTTCCCTCCTTCACCAGCTTGAAAGTTTTCTTCACCATCATGTAGAGCATTCTTCCAAAATGATAGCCTTTAGCCACATGTGGCTATTTAAATTTAAATTGCTTAAAATGAAATTAAAACTCAGTGGCACTAACTACATTTCAAGTTCTCACTTATGGCCAGAGGCTACTGAAATGTGTAGATATGGAACATTTCCACTATCTTAGAAAGTTCTACTTACTGCACAGGGCTGATCTAGAAAGGTTCTTTCTTTTCTTTCTTTTTCTTTCTTTCTTTCTTTCTTTCTTTCTTTCTTTCTTTCTTTCTTTCTTTCTTTCTTTCTTTCTTTCTTTCTTTCTTTCTTTCTTCCTTCCTTCCTTCCTTCCTCTCTCTCTTCCTTCCTTCCTTTCTCTCTTTCAATACTATTTATTTATTAGAGAGAGAGAGAGAGAGCATGAGAAGTGGGAGAGGCAGAAGGAGAGGGAGAAGCAGGCTCCCCGCTGAGCAGGGAGCCCGACATGGGGCTAGATCCTAGGACCCTGAGATCATGACCAGAGTGGAAGGCAGACGCTTAATTGACTGAGCCACCCAGGCGCCCCTAGAAAATTTCTTTAAATATCTTGTCTGTGATAGAGCCACTATTTCCTCTGTCTTACATTTTCTCTTTCTCTTTCTTGATTTACTCCTTTACTTCCATGGAATACATCCATCAGCATGTTTCTAAGAAGTGGCACATGGATGGTAAGTTTTTGAGATCTTATATGTCTGAATATGTCATTTTCTATCCTTATATTTATTAATATTTCGACAAGATAAAATTTGGGGGAAACATTTCTCCCAGGGTTTGAAGGCATTACTCTATTGTTTTCAAGCTTACATTGTTGTTTTTGAGAAATTGGTAAACATTCTGATTCTCATCCTTTATATGTGACTTCACCCTCTCCACATTCAAGATTAAGAGGAAATCATCATTGCTTTGGAATTTTATGAAGACCTACTTTAAAGGTCTTAAACTGAATGCACTGGATGTTCAACAGGCCCTTTCAATCTGGATGATCATGTGCTTCATTTCTAAAATATGTCCTATATGATTTCATTGTATATTTCCTTTTCACTATTTATATTAAGAGATCCTGTATGTGAGTATCAGTATGTCTTTTTCTTTACCCAATAAGTTTCTCCAGAAAGGATAATGCCTATATCATCTTGATTGGCATATATGCTGGTCCCCTGGGATCCTGGGAGCAGAGCAGAGGGGAGGGAGCTGGATTTAGCAGGCAAACTTTTATTATTAATCCCCCCTTTCCTATTCTAGAGCCCTTCACAAACCCCTCCTCAGCTCTACACCCTGCTCCCATGACAGATGCCTGATGCTCTTGGGCCTGGGGCCTCCGTGATCACAACTCTCAGAGAGTTAAGACTTCACCTTGTACAGGTCAGAGGAGAAGTAACAATCTGACTCCAGGGGCTGCTACAGGAAAGTCACTGCTCATTACATATGCTTTCCTCAGTCCTCCTGTGTTGGACCAACAATCCCATACCTTCCTTCAGAGGCACCCAGTACATTAAACCCAGGATTTCTCCAAGCTTCTATGGCATAAACTGGCTCATTATGTTTTGACATTCCTCCTGTGTGCACCGAGGTAGAATTTCTCTGCCCTGCTCGTTAGTTTCTAGTTGTCTAGAGCCTATCTTATTGACATCGACTGGGTTTTCAGAAGGGACTGGAAATAAGCCCCAAGTGAGAAGTTATTCTCTGAGGCAGCCAATCCAAGCTTTCTTTCCTTCTCTATCCTTCCTTGTACTTCTGTTTTGACATCCACTTAGAGACCCAAGTTCCCGGATATGTGGACAGTTAGAGCAGGAAGATGGTAGGAATGACATCTATGGATGTAAGTAAGGTAAGAGAGGGGATGCTGGAAGAACAGGTCTTGTACAGTCCCTTTCAGGTGTAGCCATATTTTTTGTACATATCTTTTGCAGAAAAATAACAACTGATTGCATTCAAAAGGTACTCAGAAATAAATGTCCTTGTTCCAGTATGAGGGCTAAGCAATTGTATTTGGTGAGTCCTATCCTACAGACCAGCAGAAAAATACCAGGTAAATATTTGCTAGTCCGTTGAAATTTAAAAGAGAATTTCTCTCAAAATGCCTTCCAGATTAAGCAGGGAGAGCACTGCACTAGACAAGGGAAAATATTAGAGACCCATTTCATAGATGGAACACATGAAAATCCCAACTGAGTAGATTCTTTCCTGTGTGAGCTCCTGCATGCTACTCATATACATACTTGCTAATTTTGATTCACATAAACTATTCCACTGTGTGAAAGAGATAGAGGGGCGCCTGGGTGGCTCTGTTGGTTGAGCATGAGACTCTTGATTTCAGTTCAGGTTATGATGTCAGTTGTGGGATAGAGCCCAGAGTTGGGCTCTGAGCTGGACGTGGAGCCTGCTTAATATTCTCTCTCTCCCTCTCCTTCTACCCCTCCCTCCCTCTCTCTCTCTAACTAAAAAAAAAAAAAAAAAAGAGGGAAAATTTCCTGGTTCATTTATAAAAGTTGCAAAACTCTGTTACCCATAACTTACAAAGCCCCACTAATGGAATATAAAGACTAATTTTACTCATGAATATAAGTACAAAAATATTAAATAAAATACCAGTATATCAAGTTCAACAAAATAGTAAAAAATTACTTATGGATAAGCATAATTTATTCCATGAATTTAAATATTTTAAGGTACTTATCATTAACAATAAATTAATATGTCAAATGATAATAAACGTCTGAACAAATTCCTGTCCGTTCTTATTTTTTAAGCATATTTAAAATGGAAATGGTTGGGGTGCCTGGGTGGCTCAGTCGTTAAGCGTCTGCCTTTGGCTCAGGTCATGATCCCAGAGTCCTGGGATTGAGCCCCACGTTGGGCTCCCTGCTCAGTGGGGAGCCTGCTTCTCCCTCTTCCACTCCCCCTGCTTGTGTGTTCTCTCTCTCGCTGTGTCTCTCTCTGTCAAATAAATAAAATCTTAAAATAAATAAATAAATAAACAAAATAGAAATGGTTAAATATTTTAACATGATAAAGAACAAAGTATTTCGGATGTCAATATGCACTAAAAAATAAAGGAAGGACTTAATGGAAAATTGGGTTTGGGGATGCTATTTAACACATAATAAATAACAGGTCAAAACTCACCACCACCACCAGAGTTCTTATTTGCGGAGATTCTCAGAAGATTTTATATGCTAAAATGCATGTGAATTTCCAGGAAGCTATATAATACAGAGTTTATCTAACCATTAATCTTCTTCCCTTATCCATTACATACTTTGGGACTCATTTCTTTCTTGACAAGGAGGTCTAGTCTCAATGCTATACTATGAATTAACTTGATTCTGGAAGATCCAGCCAACACAATATACCATGAACAGAGAAGAAGTTACAAGTGGTAAAGGATGATGATAATTTATCAATTGTCACAAATTACTTATTTGCCCTCTTAGTAAAACTAAGAGAACCATCTAAAAATTATGTATACTGGAAAAGCAATTTCTTTCCTAATAGCAAAGATAACAAAATGATACCTAGGTCAACTTCAGCATGGACAGTGCAACAATAAAGACACGATATAACTCTACCAAGAGACGGAGGAGATTTGGAGAAATAATACAGTGTATTACTAGAAAGGAGTGGTACACAGATGTTTGTTTTCCAAGATTAATTTTAGGTTCAATATCATAAAAGTCATGATGTTATTTTTGTAAGGGTAAGGGTGAGAGGAAAAAAGTTTGATAATGTGTCTTTAAAATACATCTGGAAGAACACATAACTGGAGAATTGCTAATAAAAAAAAATCCTGAAAAGGGCAAGGAAAATAGATTTGCCTTTATATAAGATATAAAAATATCTTGCAAAGCTACCCTCGTAAAATAACTAATATAGGAACACAGAGGCATAAAAGGAAGATGACATTGAATTTAGAGTACGTGAACAGCTCTTTCAATGCATAGATTTGTGAATATTACCAGAACACAGAGTAAACCTGCCATCACAAGTAATTGAGAAAAGAGGGAAGATTATTTCATAGAATCTTTTGGGGCAACTGATGTACTCTTGGAAACAAATCAAGATACTGTCCTTCCTCATAGCCCCAACTAAAATGTGAATCTGACAGACTGAATAGCAAAATGTAAAACAGTGAAACCGTATCAGGAGTAGAAGAAAATAGAGGCGAATGGGGATCTGAGGTAAGTCTTTCTGATCATAACTCCAAAGAAGGGGACAAACAAAATGATTGATGGACTTGAGAATCTATGAGGGAAAACTTCACACATCGATTAACTTCTTAAGACTAAAAGGCAAATACACATTGGAAAACTTATGAAAAATATGAAAAGCACGTATTAAAATAAATGATACAGAAATTAATATAAGTAAACTCATGCCTAATTCACAAATGTGGAAATACAAATAGTAAATATAAATGAAAAGCTCAACTCAGTGATTATCAAAGAAATGTAAATTAAAAAGTAATGATGATATGTCATGTTCATAATAAATGAGTAGAAATTAAGAAGTGCTTTATTTTTGTGATGGTGTTATGACAAATACGTACCAAATACTGCTAGTAAGAGTATAAATTGGTACAGGTTTTCTAGGAGGTAATTTAGAAATATATATTAAGAGTCTCAAAAAAGTTTGCAATTTTTAAAAAGATTTATTTATTTATTTATTTATTTATTTAGAGAATGAGAGCACAGTGGAGGGGCAGGGAGGAGGACAGAGGAAGAAGGAGAGAGAGAATCTTCAGCAGACTCAGTACTGAGCATGGAAGCCAGAGGTGGGGCTGAATCCCATGACTCTGAGATCATGATCTGAGCTGAAATCAGGAGTCAGATGCTCAACCATCTGAGCCATCCGGGCACCCCAAAATTTTGTAATTTTTTTTTAGAGAGAGAGTATGTGAGCAGGGAGGGGCAGAGGGAGAAGGAGAGAGAGAATCTTGAGTAGGATCCTCGCTAAGACACAGGGCTCAGTCTCACGACCCTGAGATCATGACCTGAGCCAAAATCAAGAGTTAGATGCTTAACCAACTGAGCCACCCAGGTGTTCCAAAAGTTTGTAATTTTTGATCCACTATTTCTCCTTTCAATTAGAATAAGTAAAAAAACCCAAAGAACTGTGCTCAAAAATGTTCATTACAATTTTTATTTATTAGTAAAAATGGGGAGAAAATAACTGCTCAAAAAATGAAGAATGATCACAAATATTGTGATGGGTTCAAATAATGAAATGTAATGCTGACATTAAAATTCATATTTTAAAAGAATATTATTTAGTAATATTGGAAACAGTGGTGATGAAATGTTATTAAAAGAGACAGGACACAGAAGTGTATGTATGTATTTGATGATCCTAAATTGTTTTCAAAGAAAACTGGATAGAAAAAAATACAAAGTTGACATGATTATCAAAGTGTGATGATGAATAATTTTTAAATACTCAAAATAATTGTCAACACTTTAAAAATTCCATAAAATGAACTTTTATACATTAATTATCAGGTGAACACAGCACATTTCATTGTAGACACTGGAAATAATTGAATGAATGGGTGCATTCCAACTGGCACTTTTATTCTATTCCTGGAAAGAACATGAGGACTCTACATTGAGATGTATTTTGTATACTTTTTCATTTTAATTTTCTTTGTTTTGTTTAATTCCAGTATAATTAATGTACATGTTATATTAGTTTCAGGTGTACAATATAGTGATTCAACAATTCTATGCATCATTCAGGGCTCATCATGATACGTGTCCTCTTAATTCCCCTCACCTATTTCACCCATTCTCCCACTCACCTCCCCTCTGGGAAACATCAATTTGTGCTCTATAGTTAAGAGTCTGTTTTTTTGTCTGTCTCTCTTTTTTTTTTTAATTTGATCCTTTGTTTTGTTTCTTAAATTCCACGTATGAGTGAAATCATATGTTATTTGTATTTCTCTGACTGACTTATTGGACTTAGCATTATACCCTCTAGATCCATCCATGTTGTAGCAAATGGCAAGATCTCATTCTTTTCTATGGCTCAGTGATATTCCACTGTATATATACACAACATCTTCTTTATCCATTCATGTATCTATGACATTTGGGTTGCTTCCATATTTTGGCTATTGTAAAAAATGCTGCAATAAACATAGGGGTGAATATATTTTTTTCAAATTAGTGTTTTCATATTCTTTGGGTAAATACCTAGTAGTGTAATTACTGGATCATATCATAATCTTATTTTTAATTTTTTAAGGAAACTCCATGCTGTTTTGCACAGTGGCTGCATCAGTTTGCATTCCCACCAACAGTGCACAAGAACTTGTTTTTCTTCACATTCTTGTTAACACCTGTTTTTTCTTGTGTTTTGATTTTAGCCATTCTGAGAGGTGTGAGGTGATATTGTGGTTTTGATTTGCCTTTCTCTAATGAGTGATGTTGAGCATCTTTTCATGAGTCTGTTGGCCAACTGGATGTCTTCTTTAGAAAAAATGTTCATGTCTTCTGCCCACTTTTTAATTGGATTATTTGGGGGTTTTTTGGTGTTAAGGTGTATACATTTTTTTATATATTTTGGATACTAACCACTTGTCATATATATATCATTTGAAAATATCTTCTCCCATTTGGTAGGTTGTCTTTTAGTTTTGTTGATTGTTTCCATTGCTGTGCAGAAGCTTTTTATTTTGATGTAGTCCCAATATTTTATTTTTGCTTTTCTTTCCCTTGCCTCAGGAGGCATATCTAGAAAAATGTTGCTCCAGGTAATGTAAAAAAAAAACTACTGCCTGTGCTCTCTTCTAGGATTTTTATGGTTTCATGTCTCACATTCAGGTCCTTAATCCATCTGGAGTTTATTTCTGTGTATGGTGTAAGAAAGTGGTCCAGATTCATTCTTTTGCATGTAGCTGTCCAGTTTTCTCAACACTATTGTTGAAGAGACTGTCTTTCTCTCATTATATATTCTTGCCTCTTTTGTCATAGATTAATTGACCATATAATCACGGATTTATTTCTGGGCTCTCTATTCTGTTCTTTTGATCTATGTGTCTGTTTTTGTGCCAGTACAAAATTGTTTGGATTACTACAGTTTTGTAGTGTATCTTGAAATCTGGGATTGTGATACTTCTAGTTTTGTTCTTTTTTTTTTTTTTTCCAAGATTGCTTTGGCTATTCAGGATCTTTTGTGGTTCCATATAGATTTTAATATTATTTGTTCTAGTTATGTGAAAAATGCTGTTGGTATTGTGATAGGAATTATAAAATCTGTAGATTGCTTTAGGTCGTATGGCTATTTTAACAGTATTTGTTCTTCCAATCCATGAGCATGGAATATCTTTCCATTTGTTTGCGTTGTCTTCAATTTCTTCCTTTGGTGTTTTATAGTTTTCAGAGTACAGTTTTCACCTCCTTGGTTAAGTTTATTCCTATGTATTTTATTATTTCCAGTGCAGTTGTAATTGGGATTGTTTTCTTAGTTTCCCTTTCTGCTACTTCATTATTAATGTATAGGAATGTGGCAGATTTCTGTGTATTTTGTATTCTGCAACTTTACTGAATTCATTTATCAGTTCTGGTAGTTTTTTTTGGTGGTATCTTTAGAATTTCCTACAGATAGTATCATGTAATCTGCAAATAGTGAAAGTTTTACTTCTTCCTTGCTGATTTGGATGCCTTTTATTTCTTTTTCTTGTCTACTTGATGTGGCTAGAACTTCCAGTACTGTGTTGAATAAAAATGGTGAGAGAGGACCTCCTTGTCTTGTTCCTGATCTTAGGGGAAAAGCTTTTAGTTTTTCACCAGAGTGTGATGTTAGCTGTGGGTTTTTCACATATGGCCTGCATTATGTTGAGGTAGTTTCCCTCTAAACCTACTTTGTTGAGAGTTTTTATCATGAATGGATGTTGTACTTTGGGAAGTGCTTTTTTCTCTATCTATTGAAATGATTATGTGGTTTTTATCCTTTCTCTTGTTGGTGTGTATCACATATCATGTGTATCCTGTATTACGTTGATTGGTTTGTGAATATTGAGCCACACTTGCATCCCAGGAATAAATCCCACTTGATTATGTTTTTTTAAATATATTGTTGGATCTGCTTTGTTAATATTTTGTTAAGGATTTCTGCATCTATGTTCATCAAAGATATTGGCCTATAAGTTCTCTCTCTCTCTCTCTTTTTTTGTAGTGTCTTTTCTGGTATTGGTATCAGAGTAATGCTGGCCTCACAGAATGAGTTTGGAAGTTTTCCTCCCTCTTCTATTTTTTGGATTAGTTTGAGAAGAATAAGTATTAACTCTTCTTTAAATGCTGGGTAGAATTCACCTGTGAAGTCATCTGGTCTTTGACTTGTGTTCGTTGGGAGTTTTTTGATTACTGATTCAATTTCTTTGCTAGTAATTGGTCAAATTTTCTACTTCTTCTTGATTCATTTTTGGAATCAAGGAATTTATCCATTTCTCATAGGTTGTCCAACTTGTTGGCATATAATTTTTTGTAATATTCTTTTACAGTCCTTTGTATTTCTAAGGTGTTAATTGTTATTTTTCCTCTTTCATTTCTGATTTTGTTTATTTGAGTCCTTTCTCTTTTTTATTTTCTTTTTCATGAACTTGGCTAAAGATTTATCAATTTTGTTGTTCCTTTCAAAGAACCAGTTCCTGACTTCATTGATCTGTTCTATTGTTTTTTGTTTTTTCCTTAGTTTCTATTTCATTTATTTCTGTTCTAGTCTGTATTATTTCCTTCCTTCTACTGGTTTTGAGTTTTGTTTGTTCTTCTTTTTCTAAATCATTTAGGTGTAAGGTAAGGTTGTTTATTTGAGATTTTTCTTGCTCTTTGAGGTAGGTCTGTATTGCTTTAAACTTCTCTTGTAGAATAGCTTTTACTGCATCCCAAAGATTGTGGACCATTGTGTTTTCATTTTCATTTGTCTCCATGTATTTTTTATTTCTTTTTTGATTTCCTGGTTGACCCATTCATCTTCGGTAGCATGTTATTTAACTTCCATGTATTTGTCTTCTTTCCAGATTTTTTCTCATGGTTGATTTCTAGTTTCATAGCATTGTGGTCAAAAAAGATGCAAGGTATGACTTCAGTCTTTCTGAATTTGCTGAGATTTGTTTTGTGGCCTAATATGTGATCTATTCTGGGGATTGTTCCATGCATTCTTGAATGAGTTGTATTTCTGACACAGCCTTGTCATTACCCATAGACATTAGGAACTCAGATATGGACAAGCCCATACCCACTCAGTTTTCAAGAGAGAAAACAGGGTAACTCTGGAAGATCTTATAGAACTAATAAAGGAATATAAAGTCAATTATGCAAATTATAAAGCCTATGCTATATTAATTATGTTATTTTTCCAAAACAATGATCAAAATAGAAAACATACATTTTCACCAACCTAGATGAACATTTGGGGATAGATCAGCTTATAATAATGCTTCAGTCATGATTTTTTTATGTTCTATTAAGTAGTTTATTTTTTTTTTAAAGATTTTATTTATTTATTTGACAGAGAGAGACACAGTGAGAGAGGGAACACAAGCAGGGGGAGTGGGAGAGGGAGAAGCAGGCTTCCCGCTGAGCAGGGAGCCCGATGCAGGGCTCGATCCCAGGACCCTGGGATCATGACCTGAGCCAAAGGCAGACGCTTAACAGCTGAGCCACCCAGGTGCCCCTATTAATTAGTTTATAAGATATCATTTGTTACCTCAAAAACATAGTTTGCATCACTCATGACATAATTCTCTTACTTTTCTTCCATAATTCAATATTTTATTGATGGTTGTTGATATCTGGTTGGCTGTGATGTATTTCTTAAAAACAGACATTATTTGAATCCAATATCAAAGAAAAAGTGTTGCTATTGCTTATAAGAATGTTAAAGTTTTGGAGAGAATCAAACAATGGTGCTAATGGTGGGAATGTCTCCTTCCTGAAATAAAAAAGCAATTTAGCCTCACAATTTGGAAGAATTAGCCACATTAGTTAGGAGAAAAAGAGTTGAGATGCAGAAATTTTCTTGGGAAAACAGGTATTTTCAATTTCTCTAGTGAGCCCAATCTTGGCTCTTTTATAGTAATCACAATACAGAAGATATCTAAAATCTGTTAGATCATTGACATATTCTTTTGGACCAATTTTCCTCCTTATTCCCACCTATCTCATTTTCAAATCTATTTTTTTTTTTTTTAGAAGAAGTCCCATCTGCATAAACTGCAGATTAGGCCCTCTTTTCTGTCTTATTTCTACACTTATATTTGTATAATTCTCTTTATAGAGATCCTAACCTGAGTAACTCTTAATGTGTTCATAGAGCATATAACAGTCTGCCCAGACTGTTTTAGATGGTTTCTAAGACTAAACGAAATAAATAAGCAAAAAAAAACCCAACCAAACAAAAGAAAATCAAAAACAAAAACAAAACCCCATCTGATTTAAAAGCTACAAAAGAAACATCAAACTCTTGAAGTATTTCTGAATTTTAGGGACTAGGTCAGAATGCCTCACCTTATTTGTCAGGTTTGTTAGTAGAGCTGCCAGCAAGGCGAAGAGCCCCCACCCACCGCCCCCCGGCAGACATCTATGCTGAAGCACAAAGACCTCTGTCTCTTTGCTCATAGAGAACAGGAAGCATTTTGTCTCCAACAAATAAAAGCCTAGAACATCGCCAAGTCTCATGGCTTGGGAAGCTGGTGACACTTTGGTTATCTGTACCAATTCTCATTCTCTATGGAGCACCTGAGCCTCCATATCCCCAAGGCAGCAAAGGAGGGGGGATCTCTGTTGTCCATAGTCCAGCGTGCGGTGCCAGGCCCAGAGAGATCCTCAGAACTCTGCTGCTCAATACTTGGTTGTAAGTTGCCGGATGGAATTGGCAAAATCCAGAAAATATCTTTGTTCCTCTGAAACGTCAAAGGCACAGAGATGGTGTTTTATCACTTAATTTCCATCTTTCTTCATTGGATAATCCCCTCCACATAAAAAAGGAAAGCTACAAATTTTTATAAATTAGTTACAATCATCCAGGTCTTAAGAAATTTATGTTCCAACCGATGTTTTTCCATGATGCTTTGATACTGAAGTCTTGAATTTTGTACAGATGGCTCTGTCTCATCCGTAACATCCATACACGATAATGTCCACAGCCTAGTTGAAATGTTTATGCCTTATACTAGTACCATTTGTATTTTAGTATTTGCAAGGTAATAATCATAGTGATTGCTAGCAAAACAAACTTTTCCATTGGATGAGTGGTCTGTAAATTTTGATCAGTGCTAGGTTCTATTATTTGGGTGAAAATACTAAATAGTTTGATCTGTGCATACAATTTACATGTGAGTGCATGTATGTATGTGATGTGTGTGTGTGCTGTGTGTCTGTATGTGTATGTATTACATATTATATTATATATAATAGTATATAATTATATATAATAATAGTACATAATAATACATATTATATATGTATAATTAATATATTTTTATATATATATTTTTCCCCCTCAAGCAGGACTTAAACTTGGATATCCAAACTTGATGACTAGACTAGACCCTTTATAAAGGACTGCACCTGCCATATGACCCTGATCACACGTGCCTTTTCTCATCTCATTTGCTGTTTTCCAAAAGACTAGTCACAGGACTGAGAACCCAGGGTCTACAACATTATTCTATAGTATTGTAGTTTGAGTGTCTCAAGGTAGCCTAGTGACATTTAAACAGCAACACTAATCCTTGTCAAGTCTGGGAACTATGTCCTGGTGCCATCAGTGAAGGCACATTATGAAGCCTGTCAGGGGCATTTCAATGGCACATATGAAGGGCTTACCACTCCTCTCCATAGATCCTAGAAATTGTGCCAGCTCTTATTGTGGCTCAAATGCTGTACTCCTGGCTACTTTGTATTTCTTGGATTTGCAAGGTACAGTACTGGAATACCTGATCTTAGCATATAAACTCCCTAAATTCTCCAGCAGGAACTGCAGGGTGTCTTGAATTTGAATTTTAAAATGGAACTTAATTGGTGGTGCCAGGACACACTCTTCAAGGTCAAAGTTGACAGGACCGGAGAGGCGAGCTCCATCCAATTGACTTTCCAGCAGAGCACAGATTCCACCTTCGGAGGCCAAAGTCAGCAGACTTGGGAATCATAAACAGGAGGCCTGGAACAGTCCCTTCAGGCTTAGGCAACTGAAATCTGGCAGGGAGACTCTGACAAGCAACTCCAATGGGTCCCCAAACACATCTGTGGAAGTGGGGAAGAATCCAGCAGAGCGAGTCAAAATCAGCCCGGAGGTTTAGATAGGAAAAGCTGAAAATTGCCCTCCTGGCACAAAAGTTAACTGACAGCATGTGTTAAATGCTCAAGATGGGTCTCGTACCGCGCCAGGTAGCGTGAGGGAGGGCAGAGGTGGGTAGGGGCATAGATCGTCCCTTTAGAAAGCTGAAATCTAACTGATTGCTGAAATGAGGGGAAGCCAGGGGCCACACACATCGCCTGGGAACCCTCTGCTATTCTGATCCTTCTGACACTTTATTTCCTCACCAACATTTTGAGCTTTATAGGCTTACTTTTTGGTCATACCATATCCAATAATAATTTGCAGACCTCAGACCCTTATCATATTTAATAATCACTGGAGGAGGGAAAGGAAATGCTCATCATAAAAGAGAAAGACAGACAGACAGAGAAGATGGGTAAAATGTGAACTGTTTCAACTAAAGGAGTGAAAGAATTGAGAAATATGCCCAGAGGGACAATAACAATAAAATGTCTAGATCGAAATGACCCTTGATGAAGAAAGAAGAGACAGAGGAACTTTAAAAAAATGTCATCAAGGCTAACACTTTAGAGGGAGGTGTAGTGGGGTTCCCCGGGTGGCTCAGTCCGTTAAGCGTCAGACCTTTGATTTTGGCTCAGGTCCTGATCTCAGGATTGTGGGATCGAGCCCCACAACCAGCTCCATGGTCAGCAGGGCATCGGCTTGAGATTCTTTCACTCCCTCTCCTGCTGCCCCTCCCAGCCCCACAGCTCATGCACATGCATTCTATTTATAAATAAATAAAGTAAATTAGAGACAAAAAGGCGGACTTCAGTGATGTGCTGGAACCATGAGGGCCAATGGCCAATTTTTTACAAATTTTCTGAGCTTGTTGTTAAACACGGCAACTATCAAACAAGAAAATATATGAACCTACAATTAAATAATCTTAAAACAAAAGCAATATTCAAAACTCATCACTTCCCAATTATTTTGCTACATTTTACTCTTATCTGTGCTATTGAGGTTTTGTGTGTCTGTCTTACGTGTAGGACGATAACACTATGTCATGGTGAGTTACTCTTCTTCTCTTCCCAATTCCACTTTCAATGACAGCAAATTGGTACTTTAAAATCAGCCACGGTGAGAATACTTACACCATGGAAATCAGCAAAAGCTAAAAATACATAAAATACATCAAATTATATATACTGAGGGTCAAGTAGGCATGTCTTTGCAGGAGCTCGGTTTATTATTTTGTCTACACTTAAGAAAGTGATGGAGAAATTATTAACAATACAACTTAAAACATGTCAAGCCTTCATACATTACATTGTGTATTGCACAAATAATTAATGAATTATTTTTTCCAGCATTGGAAAATATTATGTGATTATGCAAAAGAATGAATAATGGAATTTTGACATACATCTTGGTTATTTTGCTTTCACCATTCTCAGTAAAGTAAAAGGAATCCTCATCCAACATCCATGTGGAAACTACATTCATTCATCCAGAGTGATTATAGGTTGTCTATGGATGCAAGAGGTCAGAACCAAATCAACAAAAGCATTCTATGATAACTAATTATAATTAACTTGCATATGTACATATATGTCTACATGTTTTCCCCCAGAGAGTTGGTCATTAAACATTTATCAGCACACCATTGGATAGAATCCACACAATATATTAACAATGAAAAACTGATTGAGTGCAGTTGGGAAACTTACCAGTAAGATTGTAAAAATAAAACCTAAAACCATAACTGCCTTTGCCTCCAGGCTGGGCCGCAGGGAGTCTCCTCAATGAGCCAAATGCAGGACCCGCTGTGTGTTTGATGGCAATTCTGTAATAAAAGCTATTGGATGCCACAGCCAATGAGAAGTTAGAAGAAATGCCTATTTTTGTTTTATTTTGATTTTTTTTCTCACTGTGTTTGTATACAATAAGACTGAATTGTGACTTGACTAATAGGCTGAGAAATATATTTGTAAGCTGTGTTTATGGCTTATGAGCTTGAAAATGTGATACTGATAGAGATAACAAGAAAGACATATTTCTCTCTCTCTGCCACATATGCTCACTCACACTTAACCTTTTGGGAGTGAACTGAAGACACAAAGCACTGTTGCTTCTATGTAAGCACTGTAAGAAGTATCTGAAGTCTTGATCATCACATACTCTTCAGAATTGGAGTCCAGGCTCTGAAGATGAAGGAATTATGCCCCAGGCTGGATCCTAGTAAGTCTCATGCAGGCTGGAGCTACCATGAGCCTTTCTAAGGTGATCCCACACTCCAGAAACCCAAAGCTCTAGAACATACACCTCCTTTCCTCCCCAGGCTCATTCACCCAAAGCTCCAACACGACCCTCATGCCAAATTCTGGCTTGTTTTGAGCCAAGGAAGAGCAGGCAGCCCAGCTGTCATCCATTCTCAGGAACCTGTGTCTCATAGTGAACAACAACAACGAAAAGGAATTTGGGAAGAGTTAAAGAGGGGGAAATTCTTACGTTCCTTTAAGGCTCTGATTCAGTCAAGGATAAGGGTCAAATGGCTTACACAGTTAGTCTCTCTCACATGCACTAGTCTATAGAAACAGGGGAGCAAGGTTTCCTTGCTTAAACTGTCTTTAAGTGGGTTGATAACAGATCTGGTACCATAACTCGTGGTACAGGTATCATGCACAGCATGTCCAGAGAGGAACAAGCCTTATTGGGTTCCTGGTCTGTGATGGCACTGTGCACCTCGTATATCCATTCTGGACCCTTGTTCTTGATAAATATCTACAACAATGTGTGAGGGGATCTGGGGAAACTTACAAAGGCAACTAAAAGGCTATTTGGTAATGACTTTTGAATAAAAATCTTTACCTACCTACCTACCTACCTACCTATCTACCTACTTACCTACCCACCTACCTATTTATCTACCTCCATATGGTTTTGTCCATAGAGCTAAAGTGATTAAATCATTTTTACTAGGGGGTCGGGCAGGCATGTCTTTGCATGAGCTGATTTGCCTGGGAGTTAAAGCTGCCCATGTGGACAGCTGGGGCTCCATGCAGAGCAGAGTGGAGGGTAGGGGTTAGCACAGGAAGAACGAATGGGACTTTATGTTTATGTTTTCATGGTTTCTTTTGTTTGAATACGCAGTGCCTGGGACATGCATCCACCATTCAACAATAAATATTTATTGAGTGTGTATAATAAGCTAGGCACCCTTCTAGGCACTTTGGAGGTATGAAAGAACTACTCTTGAGGAGCTTACACTCCAGTAACATGACATTAGATATATGTCATGAGAAGGAGGAAGATAGGAGTGGGGAGGAAGGAATTATAGTACAGTTAGGAAAGGTAGGATCTCCACTGTAATCTGAGCCTCCTCTCATTTTTGGTATTGTAATCTAATTATGGATTTTATTTTTATTTTTATTTATTATTATTATTATTAATTATTATTATTATTTAGAGAGGGAGAGAGAAGTAGGAGGAGGGGCAGAGGGAGAGGGAGGGGGAGAGAGAGAATCTTCTCGGGGCTTGAACTCACGACCCTGAGATCATGACCTGAGCTGAAATCAAGAGTTGGACACTCAACAGACTGAGCCACCCAGGTGCCTCAAATTATGGATTTTTTCTTATGGTGGCCTATATTTCTGTGCCTTTATCATGGAGGATCCTGTTTTCCTCCGTTTCCTGTCCCACCTCACTCTCAAGGAGAAAGAAGACTGAAATGGATGGATCAACGGACAGGACATGTATTGGACCACCTGGAGAGGATCCTTGTCTAAGTCTCCAGGTTTCACTTCGTTTGGCACCCTGTGTTTCCCCTTTACCTGAGGCTACTGCAAAAATAGACCTTGGGATGTCTCACTTGAAGCTTGGGTGCTCCCCCACACCACAAAGTCTAAATTAGCTCTGATACATTTTGTCTTGACATGGGTCTCCTTGCACTCAGCTAGCCTATCTATAAGACCATGAATATACTGAGTATTTCGCCAAATGCATTTTCTGAGGCATGAGCTTAGGGAAAAGAAACTTAAGAAATTCTTCAGCCTAGTTTTACAGTTTTAAGCCACTGAGACATGTCACCAGACAGGGAAAAAAAAAAAAGTGAGTCCATCAGGTCTCAGGAGTGGACATTGCTTGATTCCCCAACATTTGTTCCTTCTTTTTCCTGTTGTGTAGAAGACAGGTGGTCTGAATGGGCTAAGCAGACTTCATGAATTGTCTAAGCCAATCAAGGTCATGCCCTGACAAAGTGATTGGTTCAGGAAATAAAGCCTAGGGCAGTCTTTGCCTAGTTACAAGGTGGTCCAGTCCTTGAAATGCTCAGAAGTATAGCTGGGGATTGTGGGACCCCTGTAGTCTCTCCATGTCCGTCAGTGTGATACATGGATGAAGCTGAAATTTTCTGGCAGGAAGTGTTGAGAGGCACATGGAGAAGGAGAGCTAGAACCTTGATAAAAATGCTTATCCAATCTCCAGACTTGTCAGTTGCAACGCCAATAAATTCCCAAATAATATTTGAGCTAGTTTAAACATTGATTTTCTCTTACAACCTGAACCATTTTAACCACCACTGAGCAAGATGGGACACTGAGGTTTGGGAAGTGCGTCAGTAACTCAGCACCGTAAGGA
Source organism: Phoca vitulina (assembly GCF_004348235.1). Lineage (NCBI taxonomy): Eukaryota > Metazoa > Chordata > Mammalia > Carnivora > Phocidae > Phoca > Phoca vitulina. The sequence goes on along the minus strand of NW_022589768.1, from coordinate 12,600,528 downwards.
AGAGTAAACATTTGCCTGGCCTCCTCTGTGCCTATTCCTCCTCCCAGGACCCATCCAGCTTTTGTCTGCCTCTCAATCACTTCACAAGAGAAGACGTGGGTAATGTTCTCTACTTCCAACATTCCTCTCCTATTGTTACTTCTTGCCCCAACACTGCATAGTCCTTATGCATATTGTCCAAATAATCACTCAATTTCCCTTTGGAGTAGGAAGGGAAAAAAAGAGGAGGCTATATGTAAGGAGGATTAGCCAGATGTATTTTTTGACAATTAACAGAAACATCTGAGCAGTTCAAATCCAGCCCTTTCCTGTTAAAGACACTGGCTGATGATGTATATTAGTTTTATTTTTCTGACATGTGTTTTTAATAATAATGATGATGATATGAAAGCCCCCCCAAAAGTTGACAGTGAACAGAAAAAAATGCTAATACTGACCAGGAATTTTTTTCCCTAAAGCCAGAGAGTGCATTCTTGGGGTGACCCTGGGTCAATCTCCATCATCAAAATTTTGCTTTTCTGAGTACTTCTCTTCTGAGGACATTTCCTTTAGTGAACACAGAATTATTCACTTAGAAAAACTTCCTAAGCCTTTACTTGGAATTGTAATCACAATAGTGAAGAAAGTTTTTGCTTTTATTTGGGATTTTTTTTTCTTGCTATTTGCTCTACCTTATTAAATTGTTCCAGTATCCACTTTCATGTTTTATTCTTCTTTTCACAGATGAAGCATTTTTTTCAGCTGCCAGACAACTTGAAAATGCGGTTATGTTAAGACAGATGGCTCACTCACTGAGGAAGTTGAAGCTGAGGGCTTAGAGAAGAGCCTTGTTCTTGACATTGTATTAGAAGGAGTGATCTTTGACACATTTTTTCCAAACTCTTTCGACCATGTCTCTCTATCTATGGGCACATTCCCAGCCCCACACTGTAACCGTCACTCGGGCTCTGGCTGACTCTCTCAGCCTGGGAGTCTGTGACTTGGGCTGTCCTTTTACCTAATCTTCCAGGATTGGGGACCAGCCTGGCTCTCACCAGAAACTACCCTTGAGGGGTGCCTGGGTGGCTCAATTGGTTAAACGTCTGCCTTCGGCTCAGGTCATGATCCCAGGGTCCCTCTGCCTATTGCTTCCCCTGCTTGTGCTCTCTTTCTCTGTCAAATAAAGAAATAAAAAATCTTAAAAAAAACCCCAAAAACTACCCTTGAGTTTGCATTCTGACCTCAACCTCTCACTTAACATTTATCATAAGCCAAACTTTTATAATAAAACAATAATTTAGATCCGCTTAACTATTTATGAATTGTGGATTCTTTTTATGTACCTAATGCATATTCAATACACAGAATGTCAATGAGGGAAAAAAATACCCCAAATTATTCCAAAGCTAACTACTACTAATGTTTCATGTATGTATTTCCAGATTTCTTTGCAAATAATCCTCTTTCATATATATGTATATCATATATGATACATGTATGATAAATATAATGGATAGGTATGTGCAAAAGTAAATATATGGATAGGCATGTTAAAAAATACTCTATATAGATACATATATATTCTAATGTAATATATAAGTGATTATACTATGCATATAGTTTTTAAAAGCTTACTTTTTTAAAAGATTATTTATTTATTTGAGAAGGAGAGAGAGAGAGTGAGTGGGGGATGGGGCAGAGGGAGAGAATCTTCAAGCAGGCTCCCTGTTGAGCATGGAGCCCAACTTGGGGCTCCATCTCGGGACCCTGAGATCATGACCTGAGCCAAAACCAAGAGTCATATGCTCAACCAACTGAGCCACCCAGGTGCCCCTATGCATATGGTTTTATGAACTATTTCATTTGTTACAAACAGATTGGATTTTCTTTTTAATAAATATGCATGCACTTCATCATTGTTCATGATTATAGAGTAGTCAGTTATATTAATATATCATAATTTACTTATCTGCAATAATTTAACATTTTATATAACCTCTAGATTTTTCTTACTATACACACTGCTGAGATGAATATGTTAGTGCTTCATTGTCTGGGATACATTCTTAGAAGTGTATTTTCAATATAAAAAAGATATGGATTCTTTTTAGGATTTCTGATACATATCCATATTTCATTCAAAAAATGTACAAATGTATGCTTCCAGCAGTTAGTAGCTGAGTCAGCTAAAGCTTTGACTAAAGTTGAGAGTTGTCACTAGAAGGGTTTGGACACATCATGAAAAGCTCCTATTGTTTAACAAAACAATTTTGTCATTTACTGTCAATTGCTATTCGAACTGATCAATAGTGGTCAGTATCATTATTCTGACCATTGCCTTGGACAGAAAATAGAATGGTTGACATTATCAAGAACTGAAAATTCTTAATGAAATAACATAAATAAATGAAATGACATAAATCAGTACCAAATGACTGTGGACTTAAAAGAAATCAGAAGATTCATAATATATTTGTAGAGTAAAAAACATTTTAGCAAAAGTTGAAAATAATATTTACTTCCTATAATTTTTATATCAAAGATAAAGTATTTCTATCCAATGCATTCAGTTGAGTTCCAAACATGTAAGCCTTGCCCTAAATTTCCTCTTTGGTTCCAAGTCTACATTTCTCTCCTAATGCGGGATACATCTATTTTAATCTGCATAGTTACACAGTCTAATAACTCCAAAGTCCAATTTCCAATTCTTCCCTGCTCTGCTATTTCTGTATGAGCACCTTCAAATCTCCTGTTTTCCAAGATCAACCAATCTGAACTCTGTTTAATGCAATCAAAAACGTTGTCAATTCTCTTTAATATGCCAGCTTTTCTATTTCCACAAAATGAAATCTGGGCTTCTCATGCTTCTCTGAACACTGGACTACTGCCGGTCTCCTTGCTACCCGTGGTTTTCCCATTTCTCACTCATTTGCTATTTTATGACCAGTGAATATTTTTAAGTTGTGACTGACTCAGCTACTCCCCATATCAAATGTTATAAATGGCCCCTGCTTACTGGATTGAACCCAAATACAGTAAATTGGCATTGCATGCCTGTATACTTTTATCCAGTTCAGCTGTCTGGTGACATTGTTGTTGTCCCCCGCCACCCCTTCTTTTAAAGATTTATTCATTTTTATTTTAGAGAAAAAGAGGGGAGAAGGGACAGAAGGAGAGGGGGAAAGAGTCCTAAGCAGGTTCCTCGTTGAGTGTAGAGTCCAACACGAGGCTCAATCTCATGATCCTGATATCACAACCTGAGCCAAAACCAAAAGTTGGACACTTAACTGACTGCACCATCCAGGCGCCCCTCTCCTCCCCCTTCTTTTAAAACATTCTCCAGGCCAGCTAAATTAGAGTATTATTGTGCTCTAAATGTAGTCTACATTTTTCCTAAAGATTTGTTCATATTATTCCTTGTCCTGAATACTTCACCTGCTCATCTCCTAGTCCTGTGTCTTCAGTATCTACTCGAACTTTCATATTTCTGTAATGTTTCAGTCCAAAGGAGACAAGAGCCTTCTGCTAGTGAATTTCCACTACATGTTTGTTCAGTCCTCTGGGCATTAATATTCGTTTTCTTATCTTATCCCTGTGGCTGGTCTGTTGATTTGTTTGTGAGCAGGGACTATGACTGGCTCTTCTTCAATCTCCTGCAGTTACCTAATTCCTTAAGCAGAGTATTTGCTCTAAAGTAGCTGTTGGGTACCATGAACAGATAGGAAAAGCTGGGTGGGGAGTTCAATGGGCTAGTACATATTAAAACATGCTTTAATATTATACAAAGATTTAAAAAATGATGTTTCTTCACAATCGATGAAACTAAAGTCACATTAGATATTCTAAGCTATGTGATACATTATACACGTAGAAAATCCCATAATCTGGAAAGTGATGATGGATTTCCCCCAAGCTAGGTTAACTCTGTGATGAAACTTTTTATTCTAAGTGACTGTTTTTTCAAAGGCCAGTATCATAATAAGGCTTTACTCAATTATCCTCTAGAGTGATTGACAAAGCTGTTCAAAAATTGCCCTCCTCCCCAAGTAGCTAGCATGACTCACCGTATTTGAGCTTTTATTTTTCTGAAAGACAGAGAGAGAGAGAACTTTCTTTTTAATTTAATTATTTTTTTTTTCCTCCAAATCTTATTTCTTGTAAACCTGCAGCATCTTGCCTCTTATAACTGGCATGCCTCAAACTGGATAGGCCTAGGAGGAAAAGTAACTTCCACTACTGATCAAGCTTCTCCGCAGGTCCCCAACCCCCAAGAGGAAAAGAGAGATAAGACAGCTGAAACAACTATGACTTTTCTTTTTTTTAGTTTCCATATTTTTACTCTACTTTTAAAGAAGCTTAAAAACAAGTATTTTGCTGGTGATTTCAATCCCTACCAACTAGTAAAGTTGGGTTGATGCATTGTTTTTAAGATAGTAAATTTAATAAGAATCCTTGGTCTTGCATTACTTGATTTTGTGCGTGTGATATAATTTTAATATTGATACTAAGGGACACCACTCAGCTGCTCAAAATCCTTCCCTGGTTCCTACTGCATCTAAGATAGACCCCATGCCTGGTCTGTCAGTCTCTTTTATTGGCAAGCCACAGTGTATCTTTCCATCCTTATTTCTAGATAAAAGAAGCCAGGCATGCAATGCCAGGCTAGGACATTTAGTTCAATTCAGTAAGCAGTGGGAATCATTGACAACATTTGATATGGGGAGGAGTGGAGTTAGGACTTGGGAAGATTAATTAGGCATGAAGAAGTAAACATGAGTCTTCCTTCAGAAGGACACGGGCACATTAATACCTTCCCTCCTTGGATTCCTTTGTTCCACTTTTCTGGAATGCTGATTCCAGAACTCTAAATCCTGCTCATCCTTCAGGGTCCTTATTAAGTGCATGAAACATTTCCAGGTTATGTCAGTTCAAAGGGACACATTACTCCCTTTTCAGACATTTTTAAAAATTCTTGCATAATTCATTCTTTTTTTATTATTATTGAAGCATAATTATCAAAGGAGTGTTATATTAGTTTCAGGTGTACAATATAATGATTCAAATTTTCAGACATTTTTTAGCGCAGAGTGTCTGCGCCATCCATGAAGATTCAATTTGCTATTGTTCTGCGATATATCATTGTCACACTTTATTATTTAATGGGTTTTTAATGTACATTATTCATTTCTTCAATTAGGTTATAAGTTTCTTGAGATCTAAAATTATATTGTACACATCTTTGGAGCCAACTAACAATTGTGCATAACAATGTATTCACCATAGACATGTTATCAGTATTTGGCAAATATGGATAATGCATAATGAAGTTAGGTTTGGGAACGATGGTTGCTCAGTTGTCTCTGGCTCCCTCTAGTGATGTCCAAAATATAACTGGTAGCTGCACATTCTCGTTTCATCTCATCTGCTGTAATTTTACAGCTATCAGATGGGACTCAGAGAACAAATTCAGCTACCAGCAAGAAATAAACATCATAATTATTATAGCCTAAGTATTTCAATCTCTTATTATATGCCAAGAGCTGTTAAAAACATTATACAAATTATCTCATCTAACTCACACAAAACCCATGTGAGATAGTTATTAATGTTCCTCATTTTACAGATGAGGATACTGAGGCACAGTGATGTCAAGTAACGTGCCTAAGGTCACACAGTAAGATTTTCCCTAATTCTGTTTTATTTTTTTCTAGCTTTACTGAGATAAAATTGACATATAACATTGTATAAATTTCAGGGGCACCTGGGGGGCTCAATCAGTTAAGCGTCCAATTCTTGATTTTGGCTCAGGTCATGATCTCAGCGTTGTGAGACTGAGCCCCGAGACGGGCTCCATGCTCAATGTGGAGTCTGCTTGTGATTCTCTCTCTCCCTCTCCCTCCACCCCTCCCTCCACTCTCTCTCTCTCTCTCTCAGTAAACAAAAAAAAATCTAAAAAACAAACAAACAAAAAACCCCCAAAAAACATTGTGTAAGTTTCAGGTGTACAATGTGATAATTTGATATATGCACATATTGTGAAAAGTTTACTACAATAAGGTTAACACACTTTTCATGTCATATAGTTACAACTTATGTGTGTGTTGAGAACTTTTAAGACCAACTCTCTTAACAACTTTCAAATATACAACTAACTGTATATTGCTAACTGTAGTCATCATGTTGTACATTGCATCCCCAAAACTTATCTATCTTATATCTGGAAATAGAACCCTTTGACCACCTTCACTCCTTTCCCCCACCCCCAACCCTCCCCTGGTAACCATCAATCTACTCTCTATTTCTACGAGTTGTTTTTTCAGATTCCACATATAAGTGAGACTATACACTATTTGTGTTTCTCTGTCTGACTTATTTCACTCAGCATAATGCCCTCACAGTACATCTTTGTTGTTCCAAATGGCAGGATTTCCTCATTCTTTATGGCCAAATAATATTCGATTGTATGTAGTGCATTTTCTTTATCTATTCATCCATCAGTGGACATTTAGATTGTTTCCAATCTTGGCTATTGTACCCCCATTTTAGCCTGGGTGGTTTGGAAGATGTGAATAGGTATGTTGGGACTCTTACATAATTGGGTTATTTGGCTAACGTGCTTTATTTCTAAATCTTGTTACATATTTTAATCAAGAATGTATGCTTCTGACAAATACATGTGCATGGCAGGTACTACTTAGTTTACACTGAAGAGAATTGAACAACTGCATATAGCAATAGAAAAAGGCAGGGATGGGGCGCCTGGGTGGCTCAGTCGTTAAGCGTCTGCCTTCGGCTCAGGTCATGATCCCAGGGTCCTGGGATGGAGCCCCACATCGGGCTCCCTGCTCCGCGGGAGGCCTGCTTCCCTCTCCCACTCCCCCTGCTTGTGTTCCCTCTCTTGCTGTGTCTCTCTCTGTCAAATAAATAAATAAAATCTTTAAAAAAGAAAAGAAAAGAAAAGAAAAAGGCAGGGAAAAATATTGTTCAAATGGCAAATGTATTGTCAAATTTCCAAAAGAGATAACTATTTTAGAATAAGCCTTATTTGGCATTGCTTTGCATACAAATAAGTTAATTTAAAAATGAATTATTGTCCTTTAAACATAGTCTCCCCCTTTCAATTGTTCAAGTTTTCAATTAATGACCTATTCATTACATGAACTTGTTTATAATGGATAATGTTTTAATACCAAAATAATAACAAGATTGAAATGCATGATTTTCATTTGCAATTAAATAATTTGCATATTAATAACTCATGTACCTTCTCATTTGTCAGTATCACAACTTGAATTAAGATTGAAACAGCATTGGGGCGCCTGGGTGGCTCAGTCGTTAAGTGTCTGCCTTTGGCTCAGGTCATGATCCCAGGGTCCTGGGATCAAGCCCCGCATCAGGCTCCCTGCTCTGTGGGAATCCTGCTTCTCCCTCTCCCACTCCCCATGCTTGTATTCCTGCTCTCGCTCTCTCTCTCTCTGTCAAATAAATAAAATCTTTAAAAGAAAAAGATTGAAACAGCATCACTTAAAGTAGAAAAAGAGAAAATAATGTCAATAGTAGTATTGATCTCATATCTTGAATGGAAGGACTCATACCAATACACAATGAATAGAATACATAAATAAAAAATAAAAGTATCTTTCACATTCTACATTATGTTCTTGTAGGGAGGTAAATGATGCAAGTGGTTTTATATGAATAATGGTAGATTTTCAATATTAATATATTTTGGAATTGTACATTGTCCCTAGCTAGACAGCACCAATAATTTTGGATAAACAAAACAAAACTTAAATAAAAGTGTCTCTTGCTCTTTTTTTCCCCCTGCAAGCATACATTATTATTAACAAGAGACATCTGGTTTCCATTAACATTGAAAGGAGAGATCTATCTTAGGAATTATGATTTAAGTTGAATTGTAGGCCAGGAGAATTAGCCATCCCTTCTACTTCACGTGCGTTTGTAGCCATGCTAATTAACAGCAGGGAATCTCTCTCTGTCTCTGTCTCTCTGTCTCTCTGTCTCTCCCTTTCACTTTTGCAAAACAAATTAAATAATGGAAAAGTTTTTCACTGAACTGTAGGGTAAATAAGCCGTACATGCATGTGATATTCAGAGCATGAATGTGTGTGTGTGTGTGTGTGTGTGTGTGTGTGTGTAGATGGAATGCCTGCTGTGAATGTTAACATGGCAGCTGACTTCCAGAGCCCACCCCCTCTCTGTCTCTGTTTCTCATACACACATACATGATTAACCTCTTCCAACTTTTCCATAGTCTTATAAACCCTACCTTTAGGAATTACCCAGGTGCTTGGAAACGCAGTAAAAAAAAAAAAAAAATGATTTCTCATTAAAAAAAAACAAAAGTGGAATTTGATAGGCTAAAGGAGAGGGGTGCAGGGGATAATGGCCTGTGACCCCCAAAAGATACAAAGTGGGAAGGAAACAGCTGTTTAGTGTCCAGAACCCTGAAGCCTAAGCAGACTGAACTAGATTTGCAGCCCGTCTCTGTCTGTGTCCATCATAGCTGGGTGACCCTGGAAAAATGATGCAGGCTTTCTGAGTCTCCTTTTCTTCATGGGTAGATTCATATTTATCTCACAGAGCTGCAGCGAGGATGAAACTGAATCAGACCTTCTCTTTGAAAAGACATCGAGAGCGCCCAGACCTGCCCTAGACGGCTGTACACTCCCAATACAGGTTTGTTTCCTTTGTTTGTTTCTTTCTGCTTACCTTGAGGGGACCCCCAGTCTGTTACCTGCTTAAAATATCTGCACACAGCCATGTTATTTCACATCACAGCAGGTCCTCATCACCTTGAATGAAGTAAGAGAAACAGATCGGAAATAATGGCTTGTTCACCTACAATGTGGCTCCTGAGCCAGACGGGAGTCAAATCCATCCACCTTGACATGCCCTGTGAGGATGCTCGGTTCTCTTTGTTGCCGAAGAATGAGGGTCTAAGTCCAGTAATGGCTCCTGTTTTCTTCTGGCCCGGGATCAGAAAGTATTTCTGTAGGCGTGTGCACCTTCTCCCTTTGCCTTCCTTTCTCCCTTCCTTTCCTACCACTCCCCCTTCTCCCACAAAGAAGAAGAGAACAATAAGAATTTGATTGTAGTAAGTGTCAACTGTGTTTCACATTTTGAGAAAAGCAGCACATGACCTAACTAGAGAAGAAAAAAAAAAGTTTTGAGAAAATAGTTCTCTCATATGGCAACCTTGCTAATGAAGCGGAAGTCTTCAAGTGGGCTACCGTGGCTAAAGTCTAAAAGAAAGCACTGAATGTCCTGGGAACCGCAATCCTCAGGTAGAGGTCGAGAGGAGGAGAAGCCACTTCACAGAAAGCCCATTAGCTATTCCCACAGGGAAAGTATTCTTACGGTCCCATAACGACACCCTGTTGATACCAGTGGTTCGCAAAATGCAGAGTGATGAAATAAGGCTTACTTCTCACTCTTGCTCCATTAGAATTCAGGTTTGGCAGTGAAGGGTTGTAATATGTAGCCAGATGGTCTAGGAAAGCAGTTGAAAGAGTGAAAGAGGCATGAAGGAGGCGTCAGATGTTGCAGAGTGAGAAACTCTCCATGCAGGCACGTGGAAATGAAAATGATGCCACGGCGGAATGGAAGAGGGACATAATAAACCTTGACATTCCAACATATACAAGAATTGTTACATCCCGTGCTCTGCAGATCGTGTTTGTGAGACATTCCCTTGGATGAGGGCCATTGACAAGTGTTGTCTGCAGAAATTGCCTTCAGTAGTCCGGGAATGGGAAGCAAAGACTCAAACTGAGTTGTAGGAGAGAGAAAAATAATTATGCTTGACCAAGTGCCAAGTGTCTGCCAAGCTATGCTAAATAGTGCTCAGTCTTCCCCGTTTTGCTCAATTCTCAACAACAGTTTGATACTTTTGAAGTTGTTACCCGTTCTTGTAGATGGAGTAGCAGAGCCCTGATGCTATTAAATACTGTGCCCAAGTGAGCATGGTTGGTAAATGATGGAGGTGAGGTTTTACCCCAAATCTGGCTGAGATGCATGCTCCTTCCCTCCCAGCATAGCAAGCCGCGCCGTGAAGGAAAGACATAACTTACTTATCTGGAATCAGAGATGACTTTTCTAATCCAGTGTTTTCAAAATGTACTCTATGGAACACTAGTCTTAGAAATTACTTATTCAAAAAGTTATCTGTTGGTTGTTGTTGTTAAATAGATGTGTGTAATTTATATCTCATGGTACCTCCTTGGAGATTCAAATGTATATTAGCTCACTTAGATCTCTGGCAACTCCTACACTAAAAGAAACGAAAGTGTTTAACTCCACTGAACTGAACTTCAAAATTTTCTTTTGATCAAAGAGTGAGTTTCTAATGAAATTGGTGTTCTAGGGGCACCTGGGTGGCTCAGTTTGTAAGGTGTCTGCCCTTGGCTCAGATCATGACCTCAGGGTCCTGGGCTCTAGAGGGAGTCTGCTTCTCCCTCTCCCTCTGCCTCCTCCCCCCTGCTCATGCTCTGTCTTGTCTTTCTTTCTCTCTTTCTCTCAAATAAATAAATAAATAAAATCTTTAAAAAATAGAAATCAGTGTTCTACCCAATATTTTTTAAGAAATGCTATTCCATAGGTTAACAGGACACTTTTTATTTTTTTCCACAGCTGGACTTTAAATCTATTTATTTTTTAATTTTTTAATTTAAATTCAATTTAGTTAACATACAGTGTATTATTAGTTTCAGGGGTAGAGTTTAGTGATTCATCAGTTGCATGTAACACCCAGTGCTCATTACATCAAGTGCCCTCTTTAATGCCCGTCATCCAGTTACCCTGTCAACCCACCCCCCTCCTCTCCAGCAACCCTCAGTTTGTTGGACAACTGATCCAACAGGACACTCTTGATCTTTCTTCTATTCTATTGGACTGTTTCCACTGCCGTAGATTAACCAACTCATGTTTGAAATCTCATGTCGAATAGGAGATGAACTCCACTCATGGAAAAGGTCAGGGTACCCGAGGAACACGGACATAGAGCATGTTTTATTGTAAGCTCTGATGAACAGGGTTCAAATCTCACCACTGCCTCTTTCTGGGTGGACAATATTGGACACTATGTCACCTCTCTGAGCCCTGGCTTCTCGATTTGATGAGAAAAATAAAGCCCACTTAACAGGATGTTTGTAACAATTAGATAAAATGATAATTCATGTGGAATGCTCTGTAAACCAAGAAGAGCTATGTCACTATTTTAACTTTGCTGTTCCTTTAAATAATATCATTATTTCTTCATGTGTCTTTTCTTTTGATAGTGTAAAATAAATTGGAAGAGGGAAACAGGAATGCTCTGAGATCTCAGGATCATAGGAATTGTCTAGATAGGACAGAAGTAAAGCCAGCCCTAGCCTCTCTGGCCTCTTACTGTTGGCTCAGCAGGACAGCAAGATATTCCCTTAATTCAATACATTGTATTTACCTAAAATCAAGTCTTACCATCAGGCCTAATGCTGAATTCTGGGAATGGTCACTGAAACTTGGAACAACATTCACATTGTTACTATTATTAATTAGTTTTGCTCAGAAAATTCTGGACAACACATCAGTTGCATCACATGAAATTACTTTTGTAGGTCAAAAATAAGCAGAAATAAGCAATTTCCTAAAACATGTCTGAATATCCTCTGAAGGACAAATCTAAGGGCCCTCAAGTTACACACTTCTAGAGTAAGTGGAGTAAGTGGAAAAAATACAATCTGGCATACTGAAAACTTACAGGGTTTTTTTCTTCATAAAATTTTGATGATGTATTTGAGACTATATAGTGAACTGGATCTTTATAGAAGAAACTGCATAACTGTCTCATAAAAAGGTAGACCTAGCTTGAATTTCTGCTTACACACAAGGTAGACAAGGACATGGAGGCTTTTATTCCCTGCCCTACTCCCACCGTCCAAAATTGATCCTGCCCAATTACAGGTGCTTTGTAAATACTTGTTAATGAAGTTGTCAAATGAATGGACAATTAGAATGCCAGTGTGTATATGGTAGGTATCTACATTCACCAAGTTCAAAACTCCTCACACATTTAATACTGCCCACACCAAACCTGGTAATCCCAAATGCAAAGTGCCACTTTACCTACTGCTAGTTGTCTAGGGATAAGGTTGTTCAACCTTTTTGTGTATGAATTCCATATTTCAAGTGAAAATAAAGACAAAATTTAACTCATTTTCTATGATTTTTGCACCTAGTGCTGAGTGCAAATAAAAATCCAATTCCATCTGCAATATTGCATTTCAAATACTCCTTTAACCCAAATAACCAAATTGCAACCTCATTTTATTTAATTCTACAATGTTTTTATTTAAGATGTATTTATTTATTTTTAGAGAATGAGAGAGAGAGTAGGGGGAGGGGCAGATGGAGAGAATCTCAAGCAGACTCCCTGTTGAGCATGGAGCCCGACCTGGGGCTCGATTTCAGGACCCTGAGATCATGACCTGAGCTGAAATCAAGAGTTGGACGCTTAACCAACTGAGCCACCCAGGTGCCCCAATGTTCTTTAAACTCTGACAAAAAAAGACAGTATCGTGGAGTGCTTCTATTACTCCCTCATGTTGAGACCACATTCAGTAATATGGGTAATGGAATAAAAGTGGCAATTCGTCAAACATTTGCTCTCTTCCAGGTACCAGGGCATGACAAGGTGATCCAACACCTCTTGTTGAGAGAATTACTTTGAGTTCATGGAACAGTAAGAGAAAAGAGGCAGGTGTAGGCAAGGCTAGATCAAGAAACGCCTTGGATGGCAGCCTAAGGAGATGGGACATGAATCGTCAGAGCAGTGGGAAAAGACCCCAAGGGTCAAAGGTAAGGCTTGCATTTTAGGAAAATCTCTCTGGCTGCAGGGCAGAGCAACCCGGAAGAGGGCGGAGATTGGGACGTCTCATTTAGGAGGCTATTTCTATAGTTCTGATGGGAGAAAAGAGGGAAAGGGGCTATTACAGGAAGGAAGAAGAGGAGGAGATGCAGGGTGAACTACTCCAGGATGAGTAGGTGGAGGCAGAGGGAGGCTGAAAGAATGCCATTGGAGCATGTGTGGAATATGTTCCAAAGATGACCAGAACAGTATCTTCTATCCCAGTAGCTCTTCTGCAATTTGACCTCACTCCCACCCACCCTACTAACCCTGACCTCCAGAAATTGAGTCTAACTCCCCTCTCCTTGACTCGCAGCTGACGTCTTTGTAAGAACAGAATATGGCCGCAAGGCCTCCAAGGTTAGATCGGCTTCTGGAAGGGTCTCATGGACTCTCTCAGAACCTTGCTACCAAGAAGCCCAAGGCATACAGAGAGACCACGTGAAGGTGCTGCAGTCGAAAATTTAAGCTGAGTGTGGTCTTCCAGTTGTCCCAGCCTAGGTCCTCAACCTGTGAGTAGGGAAGTCTCTAAATAATTCTAGCCCTTCGCCCTTTGCATAACCCCAGCCATTCTCACATCTCTTAGCTAAGGCCCCAGACACTGGGGAATGGGATCAGGTCAACCTTGTTGTGCTCTCTTTAAATTCCTGACTCACTTGCAAATTGTTATTAATCCTTTCTGTTCCCTGAGGGCTATGGCAAGAAGTCAGAAACGAATGGAAAATGGAACTAATGGGAAGGAAGTCACTGACCCCAGAGTTTATTTTGCTGTAAGAAAGACCACTGACATGTTAACAGTCATCTCAAAGTTGATGGTGTGCTGCCTGGAGACTCATCAGAGAAACATAATCTATCATGCAAAGAACGAGAATAGATCTCATGACAATCATCCTGCATAGAAGAACCCAAACCAGTTGGTATGAATAACTAATCAGGAACTTGAGGCAGAAGCCAAGAGTCCCAGAGAACAAATAGAATCTACCTCTTTAAAGAGATGGGGGGATAAATTTAAAGTGTTTTGCTTTGAATTGCAATATATTTATCAGGTGGTCAGTTCATGAGATCACCTTGAATGGTTGGATCAGGGTGGGGGGGGGGATAGAATGAGATGGGAGCGTATGGTTGGAAGTAACTATGTTCTAACCACTCATAGGTCCTGTCACACTATCAAGGGTGCACTGTACTCATTATTTGGTCAGTCTGTCTCCCTGGCTGAGCCGGGAGCTCCTTGAAGAGCGGGCCGCGTTATTTATCTGAGCACTCCTATTACCTAGCTCGGTGCCTTGAATATATTTAATATATGTCTACTGATTTAGGTCCACCTCCATTGATTATCAGTGAAAAAATCCTCTACGAGCAGCACCAGCAAACATAGCTATTCAGAACAATGAGTCTCCAAACTCAATCGCCAACCCAACTTATTACTGGAATAGAATGTTGATCACCCCTGAGCTGCTATTACCAACACATCTCACCGCTGGCTTCCCTGACGGGACTCGCCCACACAATGGGGAGAGGATTTTTTTAATCAGGAAGACCTGGATGAAACTTGGCTCTGGCCCTGACAGTTGAATGATCTTGCACACTCTCCACCTTTCGGCGTCTTTTGATTCACGTCTGTAAAATAGAGATGACAATCCACTCAAAGTTTTGATGTGAGGATGAGGTGAATCAAAGATTGGAAGCATTTTGTAGTTGTATCCCCTGTGCTTTCTCCTCCCCTCCTTCCAGCTTCTGTCACTTACGGACTGGCCTGGAGGCCACAACTGAAGAGAGATATGAATTATTTATGTAGCTCCTCCTTCATCACTTACTTAACCCCAGCTGCTAGTCCATTCTAAACATTGTGTCTCATCCTTTTTGAGCACAGCTGGAGAGACTCCACCCCTGGTTCCCAAGTGAGAGGACTGAGCTCATTTGCCCCAGACCACACAGCCGGGATGGGCTGACCTACAGTAGAACCCTGGAACTGGGTTTGCAAGGACCTCAGAACTGATTGCTAAGTGTTCAGAAATTCTGTGAGTTAATGATTGTTGAACAGAACCATTATTAAAATGGCATTATAATAGGCTTAAAATTAAATAAATCATATATATATTTTTTATTTATTTGACAGAGAGAGACACAGCGAGAGAGGGAACACAAGCAGGGGGAGTGGGAGAGGGAGAAGCAGGCTTCCCACAGAGCAGGGAGCCCAATGTGGGGCTCGATCCCAGGACCCTGGGATCACGACCTGAGCCGAAGGCAGACGCTTAACGGCTGAGCCACCCAGGCGCCCCAATTAAATAAATCATATTAAGAACAAAGATAAAAATACTGAGAACTCATTACTTCCTAATTCCTTTTCTTCCCTTTTTTTTTTTTAAATTGTATTTATTTATTTAACACAGAGAGAGAAAAAGGACAAGCAGGGGGAGCGGCAGGCAAAGAGAGAGGGGGAAGCAGACTCCCCGCGGAGCAGGTAGCCCAATGAGGTATCAGATCCCAGGAATCTAGGATCATGACCTGAGCTGAAGGCAGATGCTTAACTAACTGAGCCACCCAGGAGCCCCCTAATTATTTTCTACATTTTGCTATCACCTATGCCAGGAGCCAACAAAATATAGCCTGCTGGCTAAGTCTATTCCATCACCTATTTTTGTAAATAAAATCTTATTGAAACACAACCATAACCATTTGTTTTATTTATGGCTGCTTTCTAACTAAAACGACACAGTTGAATAGTAACAGCATAGATCATATGGCCTGCAAAGCCTACGGTATTTACTATGTGGCCCTGACCAATGCCTGACTAAGCTCTTGAGGTTATTTATGTGTATTTTATCTGTAGGTTGGAAACATTATATAATGGTGTGCTACTGCACATAACTTCCCAAGTCTGCATCCAGTGATATCACATTGGTACCTTGAAAGCGCCACGATGGGGGTATTTCCATCATGAAAATTGGCAAACACCACAAATCAGAATTTTTTTTTTAAAGATTTATTTTTTTGTTTTTTAGAGAGAGAGAGTGTGTGTGCAGGGGTGGGGGGGGCAGAGGGAGAGAGAGAATCTCAAGCAGGCTCTGCGCTGAGCATGGAGCCCAACATGAGGCTTCATCTCACAACCCTGAGATCATGACATGAGCCAAAAACCAAATCAGATGCTCAACCTACTGAGCCACCCACGTGCCCCAAGAATTTCTTTTTTGTTTATAGTTTGCTTTGGGAGAGACAGTCCCTGAGCATTAACCAGTGTATCACTGAACCCAGGTGTTTCAAACCTTATTCTCCGGTAAATTCAGGGTTCAACTGGGGAAGAATAACTATAATAGATAGATAGATAGATAGATAGATAGATAGATAGATAGATAGAAGATAGATAGATGATAGATAGATAGATATTAGATAGATTGATCTTTGCAAGACTATTGTACAAATGTTTCCCATTTGATTGATTTAAACTTGGGCAATGGGAAAAGCCTTCCAAACCAAGCGTGTAAATATCATTACATGGTGTAAGACAGTATTTGTAAGACTGTTATCTTTGTGTCTGATACCAGGACTTCAAATTCACAGGGCAAGCACTTAGGAAGGGGAGATGGATGTGAAGCTGGGGAGAGCAAGGGCAAATTGGAGCCCACAGGCACAAGCTCCTGAGGATGGACCAAAGCCCGTGTCAGTTCTTGCCTCGACCCTGGTGTGGGTGTCCTGCAGAAGCTGGGTCCTTCATCATGGAACTGAGCATGCACACCTGACCCAGCAGTCCTAGATGCTGAAGGAGGATTCAGTGGAAGATGGAGCAGTAACAGCCCTAGCTACTGTCACAGACCACTGAGACAAATTGTTACCAATCATGTATAAACTAAAATAAAGGCTGATGCTCCACTCCCTCCTTCCAAATCTTGCACAATATTTTCTTTTGAGAAATATACAGAAAAGAGAGTTCTTGGAAAGAGAAACCTGGTTTGACATATCTCAAAGCCACCATACCTTCCAGCATGCCTCCTTGGAAAAGACTCAATGAAAGATCAAAGGAAGAGGGGAGAGTCCTCCGTATGCTATGCTTTCAGGTTGGAGCTGGATGAATATACCTCTAATGCTGATCTATATTCATGTGGAATAAAACCCATTTAATAATAATATTTACTTGCTTGGTTTGGAAGGTTATTCCAATTGACCAAGTTTAAATCAGTATCGAATGGAAAACACATGGTTTGCATTATTTACCAATAGAAATTATCAACATTATAAGCAGCCAACTGATCATTTCTACTATGTTTTGTGTTAAGCAGCAGAAGAGAGCAGAGGGGAAGGGCACTTGTGGAGGGTCTCTTATGTGCCAGATGCTTTACATATGATATGCACTCTTACTTCGTCAACTGAATGTTGTGATTAAGAGGAGGGAGTCAGGCTACCTGGGGTGTAATCTAGGCTCAGTAGTAATTTGGCAAATGTGAACTTGGGCAAGTTAACTGCTCTGTGCCTCAGTTTTCTCCACCTGTACCTCGTGTGAAGGGTCTTTGGATGATCAGACAAGAAACTGCATTTAAAGGGCTGCCTGGGTGTCTCAGTTGGTTACTCGACCGAATCTTGGTTTCAGCTCAGATCATGATCTCGGGGTCCTGAGATAGAGCCCCGCATCAGGCTCCATGCTCGTTGTGGAGTCTGAGGGAGATTCTCTCTCTCCCTCTCCCTCTGCCCACCCCCACACCCACCTGCTTGCGCACCTGCTCTCTAAATAAATAAATAAATAAATAAATAAATAAATAAAATCTTAAAAAAAACAAACTGCATTCAGAGACTGTTAGAAGAATTTGAGGACCTGGAAATAGCACAATAAATGTTATGAGTATGATTATTATTTGGTCCTCTCCAGAAGGTGATGTGTCAGAGATCATCCCAACACTGCCAGGAAATTGAAGGAGAAATCAAATGATTCATCAAAGTTTACTAGATACAGTAGCCCAGTCTTTCCGACATTGGAGCCCATGCTACTTCCAATAGACCATTTAGGGTCTAAGTGTCTGAGCACCCTTCAGGGGCCAAGCACTTTGCTGGGCTCAGTTAATTGGACATTGGGCTTTTAGTAGGAAAACAGAGGGAGATAGGATGAAGAGGGTTATTTGAACTACCATCCTATATTCTCCTTTTCCTAACCATTACTCTCACTCCCCTTACTCTGACTTACTGTTTCTTGTAGCACTTGTATATTATACATTTATTTGCATATGTATTATTAATCTGTATCTCCTACTAGGAAGAACATCAGGCAGGCCCTTTGTCATGCTCATCACCTATTGTTAGCATCAAGAATGGTGCCTACCTAAGGGTATATGCTAATTTAGTATTTGTAGAAGAAAAGAGCGAGGAATATGTGAAGGAACAAATAAAGGGACTTCTCATACCTCTGCTTTCATAGTCTAGCCTCTCTGATATAAAAGCCTTTCCCTAATTTGTCTTCCATGAGAATTCTGATTCATACATCAAAAGCTGTCTCAATCACTAACTCCATTGTAAAGCTCCCCTTGATTTTCCAGTTAAGGTGAAGCTCTTTGCCTTTGCTGTCTTTGTGACCTGGACTTACAATGATCACAACATGTGCAAATATTTAGATAGTTGCCCCATATGTAGACTCTAAGACCCCCAGGACAGAGACGGTACTTCGATAAGGGCTGGCATAGGTTTGCATAAGCATTTGTAAGACCTTCCGTAGATGGTTGTTGGATTGAACTGGGTGCCCCAGGAGGTCCTCATAGTGCTGCATTGATGACCGAAATGATGAGGGGGGGCATGCCTCAATCAGAAACTCAGAGTCCCCCACACATAAGGCAGAATCTGCGGTCCATATTGCTCACAGACATTGGCTTCAGGAATAGGCAGTTCTGCTGCACAAGATCACACAGAGCAGGTGTTAATGGTGAACTGTGTTTTTGTCTGGTAAATAAAATTCTGGGAAATTACATGTAAAATCAGCTTGGACATCCAGCTCATGACAGCTAGCCAATTCTGTCCACTAGCCTCCTGTATCCACCCCTTCTAGGCTTTGAAAAAGTCAGAGGAACCCTGCAGATTCCAAAAGAATTCCCACTACAAAGCAATTTGTGTGCCAGAAATGTCTTTTCTCTCTTCAAATTAGACCATTCTTCTTATTTTTCTTTTTATGTCATACATAGAAAGTGGATGGAATAACTGGGGGAAATGAGTTTGGATGTATAAAGCCCCAGCTCACCTGGGGGATAAATGTTAGTTGAGAAGTTGAGTAAAGAGGAAGGGGGTTAGGGATGTGGGAAAAATAAATGGATAAAAGTTGAACCCTTCACATTCACGGTTTGTTCCAACCAGAGATAGAAAAACCAGGTATTTATTCACACCTCAACTCTTAGGACATGACTTAGATTATTGTTTCTAAGATTGTTCTAAGCTACATTTTTGTGGCTCCCAAAGGAACTTATGATTACACACACACACACACACATACACACACACACACACACACACACACACATCCCATCTTCTATCCTCGTTCTCAATTTCTTTGACCCTTGCCTTCCCTAAAATTGGTGTATATGTTCTTATAGCAGACACTAAAGACTGGCCATGTTAGACATTTTCTTGCAAAAAATAAATCACTAGGCTATAATCTGAAAAATGCCACCTTTCAGCCTGAGTTGGAATCACTAGAAGCAAGCTGCCATTATTCACTATCTAATTAAGAAAAGTAAATCTGACAAGATGTGTTTGAGGAAAATTTGCCAAAGCAGTGTATATTGAGAGCAGCATAGAGGGCTCCCATAAAAGACAAGTTCTCACTCAAATACAAAGGGTGGAAGAAAGGCATTTCATGGAGACAGAATGGGGGAAAAGTTCCATTTTTCTCTTGCTTTCTGTTCCCTGTGAGAATCAGAGTGTGCATAAAACCATGAAAACAATGGACCCAGCTGCAGGGGCAATAAGGCAATTTTTTAGGGAGATGACATTTTTAATGAGAAACACTTGCTGGAAGAGAACAAAAGGGCTTGTTTGGTCAGAAAGATGCTCTTGAATCTCTTCTGAAGTGCATGAAAAAGTAATTTCATTTACGCGTCATACCCCGAGCAGTGGAATTTCCTCAAGCTCCAGATGTTGTCCGGCACAGATGCTGAACAAATGGAACGAATGTCCTGAGACTTAAACAAAAAAAAAAAAAAAGGTAACTCAAGGGAATTTTATGAGTTTTGTGGCCAAGAAAATCATTAGCAAATAATGAGCTTAAGAAAGAAAGGCCAACGTTGGCAATATGTTGCTAGATATACAAAATTATTCATAATCATCTGAAATCAAATAGGGAGATCAGTTTTCAACTCAGAAAAATAGAAATTATAGGCATAGCTGCTGTAGTTCAGACTTTCTTATTGGCTTTCTGAAAATGATTTGGTAAATATTGTTTTGGCTGGATTCCCAAAATGATTGAAAGTAATATATTTATAGGGAGATTGGAAAATTTAAAACACAAAGATTATTACCTTATAGATGTAATTCAAATGATTCCAGAAAGGGCAGTGCCACCATTTTGGCTGGAATTCCCCTCGGATGAGCACTCACACACACACGGGTGAGGCAGCTGCATCCAGCAGTAGCTTTCTAGAACAAGAAGAGCATGATCAAAGAGCCTCTCTGAGCTAACCATAGGGCTGAGCAAACACAGGGTGTTCTGTATAAAGTGCCAGGAACTGTATATGGGCTTTTCTGAGCCAACTTCTCCTTCCCCAGCTCTGGCAGACTCCTGTATGAGTGGGTTTGGAAGATCATGGCTCATACAGGGTGTTTTAGGTTTTTAGATTGGACCAACTGTGTTTGAAAATTCAGAACAGAATAAGCCTTTGAATCAAGCATCAGATTCAAGCAACATAAGTCATGGGTGCAGCTTCAGTTGGGAGGGTGCCTCTTACAAGACCTAACGAAGATACAGATTATGAGGCAGCAGAAAGCAAGAAGGTAGAACAAGCCAAAAGATTGAAAAGATAGTCATTACTACCTGCCAGCTGCAAGGACCAGATGCCCTCTAAATGTCTCTCCAAGCCCCACTATATTTTCAGTATGACGGCCATCTTGTGATCATGGCGACAACCAGGCTTTATCAGCACTTACCATGCACTAGTAACTATCTGAAGCCATGCATAATCCTTGTCACCAGTCCTCACAAGAGCAGATACCATCATCCAACCCCATATTTTAGGGATGAAGCACTGAGCTCAGAAAGTTAGGTAACTTGTCCCAATTTACACCGCCAGTTAGTGATAACCTCAGCAGTTGATAATTTGCCCATGCATATACTCACAGCATTTGTGCCAGCCAAGGGGGAGGTCTGTAAACTGGGGATGGGGGTGGGGGGCAGCCACACAGGCCAGGAGTTGAGATCTGTCCCGGGCGTTGTACCCTAGAGCAGTTTTCTCTGGCTCTGGGAAACAGTTTTTAAATAAACCCCTTCAAAGCAGTAAATCATCTTCTATCTCTTAAGCAGATGGTTGATAAACAAAGTCCGTGAAGTACTGCCCATACGTATATTAACCTAGTGGTTGAAATGTGTGCGGGGATCTTTAATCTGTCAATGAGCTTGAGTAGGGATGCAGCACCCCAAGGCCAAAGCTCTTTATTATCCAATATCAGGACATCACTGTTGTCTGCTTGCTGACATTACCTGGCATTGGCTCAGTAATGAGGCAGAAAATGACAAGGATCAAGAGCAATTAACACACTCCTCACAGATGTTTATTGCTATCTGCCTTGAAGACAGCATTGAAGGAGTTCCCAGCAGCCGTTTCCTTTTACAAGCAAAAGGCAGCCCTTCCAGTGCAGAAATCTGGTTGGGCATAAGCCAACAAGGGCGATAGTGCTTTCAAGGACAAAGGACAATCAGAGCTTTTTATCCTAGAATGACTGAATTCTGATCAGTTTTTGAATACAGGAAATTTGGCCAAGAAATACAATTTCAGTGGTCTCCATCTACCCGGTGCTTGCAAATAGATATAGAGCATGACTCTTGCAGAACCAAAATCCAGAAAGGTAGCTTCAACTAAAAACTGAGCCTTCATATTAGTGGCTAGTAGCTATGGAAAATATTTTATGCTGTGCCATCCATGTTAGGCATTTTCCCTTTTATTCTTCCTGACAGCCCTATAAAGGAGTTTCCGTTATTCTTCCTTTGAATGTATTAGGAAATTTGGGCTCAGAACACTCAGAACAGACAATTCGTTCAAGGTTACACAGCTAGTCAGACAAGGTTACACAGCATTCAGTGGGGTATGGCCATAACAACACACAGCTAGTCAGAAATGGAGTCAAGGGTTATACCCAGGTCTGTCTGAATTCCAAGCTAGTAATCTAACCACTTGTAATAAAATTACTATCCTTCACTATCTATTATATAATATATATTAGTCAAGGCTTGACCAAAATGACCAAAGAGAACAATTGTAGAGCAGGGGCTAAGAATATGAGTTTGGGGATTGAAATAGGGATGTTTTGAGAAGGTGATGTTAAATTTTGGATAAAGTAACACGAAATCACTCCAGTAACGCAAGCATGAAATGAGGAGAAATTTGGGCTAGTATATGGTACTGAAAGGCAAGAAGTGACTGACTACAGCCTTCAAAAGAAGATGTACCTAGAGGCGCCTGGGTGGCTCAATTGGTTGAGTGCCCAATTCTTGATTTTGGCTCAGGTCATGATCTTGGGATCCTGGAATCAAGCCCTGCACTGGGCTCTGTGTTCAGCAGGGAGTTGGCATGAGGATTCTCTCTCTTCCTCTCCCTCTGCCCCTCCCCCTGCTTGGACGCTCAGTCTCTCTCTCTAAAATAAATAAATAAATCTTAAAAAAAAAAAGAAGTTGTACCTAGATGTAGAAAGCCATCAGCATCTTTCTTCACCCTTTCTTTCCTTTGTCACCTGGTCTCATCTCTGCCTCTCTCTGTGTATCTGCTCTCTTCTCATTCCCTTTCCAGACCAGCTTCCCCTCACATGGCTGACCAACACCTCTGGTGTCTCCCTTCTCAGTTCAAACACGTCCAGAATGACAACAACCACAGCTTTGCAATTAGAACTTCCCAGCAGAGAATTTGATTTTCTCAACTTGAGTTAGGTTGGGAATTTCCCCAACTTCATCCAGTCCCTGGGCCTGGTGGCCAAGGTCCCTTCTCCTGACATGGAGGGCACACTACAGAGAGAAGCCATCTCTCACTCTTGTGGAGCCTGTCTTCTGATTTTGAACTCATTGGTTGGTTCATTTGAGTAGAAATCCCTAGTGGTTAAGAGTTTGGAGTTCAGAGTCAGATTGAATATAATGGATGGCTCTTCCCACTCAGCCACTCACCAGTTACTTAACCATCCACTCACTTAACCATCCAGAATCTCAGATTCCCCCTCTAAAAAAGGGAATCAATCATCATCATAACCTCAAAGTATTGTGAAGATTCAATGAAACTAACCTTAACAGAGTGCCACCAAGTGTTGGCTATTATTATCTTAAGTGTTAGAAAAGTAACCTTATTGCTAACATGAACAAGGCAGGGGATATTATGCCCATTTCAGATGTGGAAACTGAGGGTTCAGGGAGTGTCAGTAATTTCCCAAGTTTTGCATAAAATGTAAACAATCAAACTAGGACTAGATCCCAGAGTGTGTCCTGTATGCCGTGTCCCTCCATGTAAGAAACCCCAGCAGGGAGAAATTACCTCTATAGAGGTAGAGGCAAATGGTGAGTGGGGGCTGGGGATAGGATGGGGTGGGCCTCCAAGCCAAATCAACTCACAGTATTTCAAGATTAAGATTCTATCAAAGGTGAAGACTTCTTCTTCTTCTTCTTCTTCTTCTTCTTTTCTTCTTCTTCTTCTTCTTCTTCTTCTTCTTCTTCTTCTTCTTCTTCTTCTTCTTCTTCTTCTTTTTTGAGAGAGAGAGAGAAAGAGCACATGCACATCCCGTGCACGAGGGAGAGAGAGAGAGAGAATCTTAAGCAGCCTCTACGCCCAGCGCAGAGCATAGAGCCAAACACAGGGTTCAATCTCACAACCCTGAGATCATGACCTGAGCCAAAATCAAGAGTCAGACGCTTGCTGAGCCACCCAGGTGCCCCACAGTTGAAGACTTCTGTATCCCTTCTCTTCTTTCTCCCATTTTGGGTGTCAATATGAGCCCTAGGCCATAGGCTATTGGAACAAAAATCTCTGCTTTAAAGGAATGAATCAAAATAATTACAAAAACTGGGTCAGCTATACTTGAATCAAAAAAGAATTATAAAGAATACATTTGTTTTCATGTAGAGATCAATCGATTTTTATGCTTCATCTTTTAAAAATAAATTTGTCCTAATGTAAACTGATGACATGGGCTCAATAACATTGAACAAACATAAGGAAATGACAGAATGAGGATTTTTAATTCTTCAAACATTCTTTCAAGGGATTTTGCAATCTGTAATGGAAACAATCAAACAATTCAAATGGAGTAGTGCTGTTTCAAGGGTGCATACACCTGTCCTCTCTCCATGGTTCCCCATTCATCCAGTGAATAATGCTATTGGGACCCACAAGCTGTGGAGGAGAGCAGGAAGAAGCAGTGGATGGAGGGAAGAAATGGGGACATGCCGAAGATATCAGTTAGGTAGACACTCACCCCATACTTATAGTTCAGCACCAACTCAACAGGAAAGCAAGCTGTATTTGCTATTTATGCAAAAGGCTATGTCACGATTTATTAGACATGAGAGTCAGAAGCTTTGTGGCATCATAACTAAATATATGGCCATGGGGCATTAGGAATTCTAAACACTAGACCAGTGGTGAAATGCAGGGAGTTAGGAGATTTGAGGATCTAAGGTCACCTCCCTTTTGGATGGAAGGACCGATCCAAATGTCAGTGTACCAAAGATTGTGCAAAGTCAGTCTGGTTGTAGTATGTGCCAATAGTCAAATGGGTCCAAATTGGTGGGTGGAGCAGAACAGTAGGAAGCTTCCAGCCTGGGAACTTGTCCCTCAGTCGTGCTGTGCCTGCACAGTAATAACTGTGAGTGGTGGCCAGTCTTCTTCAGGACTAACTGGGGAACTGGGACTGGAGCCATAGTGGAAGAAGTTTGTAGTACAGTGAGAGATACTGAGAAAGACAGGAAACTTTGGGATAAAAGATAATATATGTAGTAACTAGAATTATGGGGCACAAGGGAAAATGCACAAAGTATGCACTTGTATACCTTGCAAATTCAAAATTCTACTGTGTTTGGGTCTGGGTGTGGTCATTGGGATGTACTGGTTCTCCTTCAGGGTACAGTAGTAGGATAGCACTTCTCTGACCCCTTGAAGCATACATGTGATTTGCCTTGGCTAATGAAAGAATTCAGTAATGTGCATCATATAAGAACAAACCTTTATGAGCCACATTTCCCTTCCACTGCTGTGGATAGTAGATGTCCATATCTCCATGGACCGCACATTAGCTTGGGTTCCTGAGGGACCATGGTGAGTAGAATCTCTCTGATGATCTGTGTTAGAGCTCTAGCATAATTCAGAATTCAATTTTGTTGAATCCTGGGTTTGGGGGATTGTTATGTTCCTGCAGCTTAACCTAGCCTATCCCGACTGATGTTTTTGCAACTGCTCATATGTTTGGAGGTGTTTGGATTTCTGAAGCACACTACATGACTAGTGGCAAATGCCACAGCCTCGGGTGCAAATTTGATGTCAAGCAAAGGAAAATGTTCTAGCCTGTCAAGCACATCTTTATTCCTGGATTATGCTCCCTCTTCACTCATCCAGTCTTCTGCCTCCTTGTCCCTAGTCAAATTGAACTGTGGCTTCAGGCTGGCTTTCCTCTGCTGTATAGTCCATAGAGCTCTCTCTCTTACACCTTTGATAGAATTTCCCACAAAAATAAAAACAAAACAAACAAATGAAAAACACCTGGGAGATGCTTTCTTAACTCCAGATGGATGAGTTCATGAGAAAAAGAGCAGGTCTCCCCCAAATCAGATCTGATGACTGTTTGGTTACACCATTGGACTTGACATTCAAATAGTGGTTCAAGTTCAACTCTTATGTTCAGTTCAGGCAGCATGGGCTCTTGGGCAGAGCCCTGGATTTGGAATCAGAAAATATGGTTTCAACGCAGAGATGTTTCTTTGGTGAAGTTGCATGAGCTAAAGATTCAAAAACACTTTCTGAGGATCCTTAGAAACCCAAAGAAATAGCTGAGAGGGAAAGAGAGGAAGCTGAACAGATGAGTGTTTGTCTCCATCCCCACCTCCCCAGAGCTCCTCTGCCTTTATTGTGTTTATGCAGTGTGTTTCTCAAGAAGAAATTCATTAAGAGAAATTTATTTTTCTCGAATATTTTATAATTTAATTATCTTACCATCACCTATGAGAAGCTTTTATCTGACCCTGAGCCACCACCTCTCCACCCATCTCTGGGTAGGTGGAAACATGGGTTTTGGAAATTAGATCTATCTGGGTTTGAATCCCAATCCTACTTTGGTTAAATCACTTAATGTTTCTTAGCCTATGAAA
This sequence comes from Phoca vitulina, assembly GCF_004348235.1. Lineage (NCBI taxonomy): Eukaryota > Metazoa > Chordata > Mammalia > Carnivora > Phocidae > Phoca > Phoca vitulina. Next base: position 12,574,129 of record NW_022589768.1, on the reverse strand, counting down.
CGAAGAAAATATTTTCTTTATATATATTTTTTGAGATTTAAATTTATGTGATATGTGAAGCACTAAGCTGAAGCTTTGTTCTCAGTAAATACTACTTTACTTTTGTATCTTTTCTCTTTTTTAAAATTTTTTAATCTTTTTAAATTTTATTTTATTATGTTATGTTAATCACCATACATTACATCATTAGTTTTTGATGTAGTGTTCCATGATTCATTGCGTATAACACCCAGTGCTCCATTCAATACGTGCCCTCTCTAATACCCATCACCAGGCTAACCCATCATCATCTCCCCTCTAGAACCCTCAGTTTGTTTCTCAGAGTCCATAGCCTTTCATGGCTCGTCTTCCCCTCTGATTTCCCCCCTTCATTTTTCCCTTCCTACTATCTTCTTTCTTTTTTTTTTAACATATAATGTATTATTTGTTTCAGAGGTACAGGTCTGTGATTCAACAGTCTTACACAATTCACAGCTCTCACCATAGCACATACCCTCCCCAATGTCTATCACCCAGCCACCCCATCACTCCCACCCCCCACCGCTCTGGCAACTTCTCTTAATCCAATCATTTCCAGAATGACTGGGTTCAGAGGGTCTTAGACCTGCGTTTACCTCTTTCAAATAAGTAAAATTTAAAGTATTACTTTTTCATAACTTAGATGATTGCAAATGTACTTTTTTAAACAGAGAATCTTGAATTATTTAGGCACTTCTTGCTCTTTTGCATAGGAATTAGGATAGGTATATATACACCCCAAATTTCAACATCCCAGGAAATCTCATCACCCCATAACTAAAACAGAGCCACAATATCTAATGCTTTGGGGGAAAGAGTAGTGTAATTAGTTGTAGAAAACCTTTCAGGAGGAATTTCCATAGGAATCTCATATACCTATTTTTTTGTGCGTTATTAGGGATGAGTAGTTTAGTAAAGGGAATAATGTGAGACTTTGCATGAGCTAAAACAAGAACCTGTGTCTAGTTCATCCATCCAAATTGTCTGTCTTTCACTGGCTTTGAACTATTGTACAACTCAGTAAGCTATAGAAAGCTGATGATATTGCAAATAATTCTTGAAAATCAATTGTGTCAAATGGAATGCAACTAATGATTACCCTGTGGATAGACTAGTTTTTCATCAATTTGTAAATTCATTTTAGAACTCCCAATTCCCTATATGTGCCTCTACTCTTTGAAATCCCCTTTGGACCAATTGTAACATTTTACTTGGCTTTGACACGAGCTCATTTTATAACTGTATAAGAGTCATGATTATACCCTCTCTTAAAAATTACCCTTTAATAGTTTTAAAGACAGTTTACTCTTCTGGCTTTGACTGGGGAAAAGGGAGAAAAGGAGAGAAAACATTTTTTTAAATAAGGCTCTTAACTCTAAAGAGACATCACAGACTGCCATTTCCATTTCTTCACCTTTACCAAGAATGGAAAATAGAAGCCTTGGGGGGCAATCTCATGTTGGATCATTTGGTTTATAACGAAGATGCCTGAGATCAAGAAAAGGAAGAGATTATTATATAAAGTCTTGGAGAAAATCATGAATTTAAAAATGTTTTCTTTTTATGTATCTTTAAAACTTAACTACAGAGGGTTTGATTTGTAAGTCAAGTATTTGTTCCTTCTTTTGGTCCAGGCTCTAGCTTATTTTCTTATAGGATCTCACTGGACCATAGTTTTATAAATGTATTAGCAGAGGACATCTGGTTCAGCAGTGCTGGATGGTCCAATATGATTTCCTCAAATGAGGCAAGCAGCCAGCCTTGCTGTGGATCTTTCCATTATCCATAGTGTTTCTATTGCTCAATGATATGCAGCTGAAGGAATTGTTTGGAAGAAATGAGACCCTGGGGAGTGCAAAAGGAAAGCCAGCATTGTAAATTAAGAGACATTCGTGGTCTTTCCAACCAATCAGAGTAAGAATAAACAGGGTTATAATGGGAACACAAAAATCTGTCTGGAAAATCCAGTGTATTCCCAGAAATGTCATTTTCTTCCAACAAATTGCTAGATGAACTAATTCTCCAGTATAGTAACTGACACACTAATATAGAACTTCATAAAGTTAAATTTATTTGTTAAGTCTTAAAGGAGATAGAAAATTTTAAACAATCACATATTTGTAAACGGAAAATGATTAACAGTGTATGGAAAAGGAACAAAGAAATGGGATAAAACACTCTTTAGAGAAATTGTGAGTAAAGAAAAAATTTCATTACTTAAAAAATTTTTTTTTGTTAGAACAGAGAAAGGACAGTTGTATTCTAAATGTGATATTAGTAACTAGAGTCCTATATCACATTATTCCTTTTTATTTTGTATTTCCTCCAAAAATCCAGGATGTTAAACTATCTTTAAAATAACTGATCACTAGCGGCCAGTGAAAGCACATATAGTATTCGTAGGGACATACTTAACATATACAATTTGTTGACTTTGGAGATAGATATACACTTGTGAAACCATCACCACAATCTATGCCATGAACATATCAAATCCCCTCCAAAAATGTTCTCCCACCTTCTTTATTTATTATTATTATGTATGCGTGGGATAAGAACTTTTCAAATAAGGGTGCCTGGGTGGCTCAGTTGGTTAAGTGACTGCCTCCGGCTCAGGTCATGATCCCGAGTCCCAGGATCGAGTCCCACATCGGGCTCCCTGCTCAGCAGGGAATCTGCTTCTCCCCTCTGACCCTACCCCCTCTTGTGCTCTCTCTCTCTCAAACAAATAAATAAAATCTTAAAAAAAAAAAAAAGACCTTTTCAAATAAGATCTACTCTTTTAGCAAATGTTAAAGTTTATGATAGAGTATTATTTATTAGACAGTAATGTGTACAGTAGATCTCTAGGACTTGTACATTCTATATAACTAAAACTTTGTACCTTTGACTACCCCTCCCTGGTTTTTCCTCCCAGCCACTGGCAACCACCATTCTATTCTCTGCTTCTAGGAGTTTAACTATTTCAGATTCCTCATATAAGTGGCATCATGTAGTATTTTTTCTTTGGTGTCTGACAATCCATTATAGCATAATGCCCTCAAAGTTCTTTCATGTTGTTGCAAATTTCAGGATTTCCTTCTTTTTTAAGGCTGAATAAAATTCCATTATATGTATATACCATATTTTGTTTATGCATTCATCCTTCCATGTCTTGGCTAATGTGAATAATGCAGCAATGAACGTGGGAATAAAAGTATCTCTTCAAAATCCTGCTTTTAATAAATTTGGATATACGTTCAGAAGTGGGTTGATGGATCACATGGTAGTTCTATGTTTAATTTGTTTGAGAAACTCCATACTGTTTTTCAGAGTGGCTGCACCAACTTACATTCCCACCAATAGTGTATAAGGGTTCTTTTTCTTCCATATCCTTGCTAATACTCTTTCTCCTTCTTCTTCTTCTTCTACTTTTTCTTCTTCTTCTTCTTCTCCTTCTTCTTCTTCTTCTTCTTCTTCTTCTTCTTCTTCTTCTTCTTCTTCTTCTTCTTCTTCTTCT